>NW_021703778.1:37599484-37668233 GCF_005190385.1 Monodon monoceros | reverse complement strand
ACACACACACACACACACACACACACACACACACACACACACACACACAAAACCTTTCCCTGGCTACCACCTCATTTCTCTGCTCTCCTTTATGAAAAATCTGTTGGCCGGTGAGAGCAGTGAGGTAGGTGTCATGGTCAGTGGGTGTGTGACAGAACTTGCAGAATGGGAGAGAATGGTTTGAAAGTAACTACCAGAGGCAGTAGTGGAGCATTCTTTTGAGAAATACTGTATTGCCAACACTCCTGACGGCAGACAGGATGGATGATAGTTTATGAAAACAGATGGACCCTGGAGAATGAATTGAAAAGTGATTGACTGGGATTCTGAAGAAGTTTTAGGAATACTTTAACCAATTAATTTTGCTTATATTCTTGTTTTCTTTCTTTCATATGTACAAGAGTGATAAATGATTTTTTAAAAATTATGTCTACATAAATCTAAAGGAGTTCTTTCATATATAAACCCCCCAAATTTGAAGTGATTAGGAAACATTGGGTTATTATAATTGGCTGAATTTTTCTTTTAGTGTGACATAAAATAATAAAATCTCACTACCTATATTATCCTACAGTTGATAAACAATAAAAACTCAGATAAATGTTTACCTGCTCTATGAAACCTCTGCAAAATACTGTCAAGTACACAGTGAACACTCAATAAACTAGCTCTCACTATGACGATATCTTCCAGTGGGGGTGGGAGCGTAGTTTTCTAGTATCTAACTGGACAGACCAGTGCCTTAACCTTTTCTCTGGTAAGATTAAAAAAAAATTAAGGACATGTATATCTCTATTTTTCATCATGATTTTGCATTTGGCTCCAATTTTGGAGCACTTTAGTCCAAATATTCCACCACTGTCCACAGTGATGCGGAACATTTCCTCTGCTGTTTATTTCACAGTATAGAAATAAGCATTTAGCAAGTTGCTGTTTTGATTGATATGTGACCTCTTTAAAATAGGAATCATTTTACTTTTGTCATTACAAGAAAGATGCTCAGCTGCTGAGTTTTCACTTAAATTAGTTAAGCAGTATGGCAAGGACGTTTTTTACTTTTATTTTAAATAAAATGTCTTTTATTTTAAATAAAGAGACTTTGAATGTGTTTGGGCCACAAGCTCACCCCCCTCTATTTCCCATTTATCACTAATGCCCACCATGTCTCATTTCCTTTACCTGTCTGGTGCCTAAAGGCATCCAAATTTTCCAGCAATGATAAAATGCTTCTCTCACACTCTCATCCTTCCCAGCCTGGTGTGAGGGTGGCATATCTGGAAACCCCAGCTCACTGTGGTGGTTTCTTTTTGGATGGTTTCTTCTTTTGGAAATACTAAACATTCGGTTTAGCGTTGAACTGTCTCTTAAGCATTCTATGTATTTTTGTTTTTAATTCCTCCTAGGGAAAAATATTATCCTTCCTTTACATCCATCCCTCACTTCCACTAACAGTAGGCAGATAGGCAATAACTTTTCGTTAACTAAATAAAAGGGTAGAAGACAGGGAGAGAAAGAAAAACAAATATTAAATAAACACAATCTTTAAGGGAGATTGTTGAATGGAGAGGGAAGAAGAAATGTGGATTAAATAGCCAGATCCTGTCACTGTTTTCAGTGAAGACCTAACCAATCAACTTTACTCTTAAAAGTATACTAAGTCCCTCCTTATGAAGCTGGTTTTTCAGTCTAGGTTGCAAGCATTGCACCCCGGGAACCTGCTTTTGGGAATCTGAATTTGATTCCATTTGTGGTTCTGCTGTGTATAAAATCATGGCAGAGATTCTTCAACTGCTCTGAGGTTCAGTTTCCTCTATTTATAAAAGCATGAGTTTAATAACTCTTTAGAAGTTTACTTTGGCAAATAGGGAGCAAAATCCTGTCCCAGGGCCTTTGCATTTGCTGTTCCCTCTTCCTGAAACCCTCTTCTCCCAGATGTCCACGGTGCCTCTCTCCCTATCCTGCATACTCCTACCTACTTCATATTCTTTTTTCCACTTAATTCTTCTCCAAAGATTTTATCACCACCTAACATATTTTATCTTTTACTTATTTGTTTGGCTCCCCGTACTGGAATGTAAGCTTCCCAGGGGAAGTATAGTTAGCTCTTTTGTTCCCTGTAATGACTATTTGTTGAATGATGAACAACACAATGGGTGTGTACAGTTTTAGTAAGCACCTGACACATTAAGACTAAAAAATGTTTGTGACTCTAAAATGACAGTCGGTGGATCAGGAAAAGTCCATGAATAAAATAAACTGACAATCTACAAAGTATCATTGGTGGTCTTTCTTGAAACAACTGGTTCAGAGAATCTCAGGATTGGAAGGATATTTAAAGGTAGGCCAGTCCTAGCTAGAGAGAGTTTAAATTCTCCTCTGCTGTTAGAACCAATAATAGGGATTTCTCCCATCTAGAGTCACAACCTTCTCTACAATTGAGGATTCTTCTATTTGCAACAAAAAGATCCTTTTCATTAAGAATATTCCCCCCCTCCTCGAATGTAAAAGTAAAATAAAAATATAGAACTTTAGAAAATTAAAAGAAAAAAAAACTTTTAAAAATCACCATCTCGTTACCCAGATACAATTAAAAAACTTTCAGTACACAGTATTATCTTAACAGTTTAAAAATATACACATAGGCAGATAGAAAATTTGGGGATCTCATTGCATGTGCGGTTTTGCAGTTTTTTCCATCTAACATTACATATAAAAACATTACTTTAAAAAGCTGCACGATGTTCCCCTTGGGGGTGCACCATACCTTATTTAATCATTCCCAAGCTGTTTCCTTTTTTTCTCAAATTAAACTTTTATCCTGATCTTCGATTACCTTCTTCAAGAGAAACGCTTAGAAATTACTAGGGCAAAGGAAGTGAACTTTTAATTTTTAATATTTTTTTCTTAAATTACAGAAAATTTGTCTTCCCCATCAGATCTCGCTCCATAGAAAGTCTAGGGTGGCTTTAAACCAGTTCGATTCAAACCATCCCAAATTCTCTTCCCCTACTATTTTCAGATCTTAGTAAACCTCTCCCCGTACCATCGCACGGCCTCAGTCCTCCTTCGTAAAAGAGAAACTTAAAGCCACAGGCCCCCAGCACCGCCTCTTTAAATTTTAAAACGAAGGCCCAGGCCAATGAACGTTAAGTTTCTCTCGGAACACAGCGTCCCGCCCGCCGTCCCGCAGTCCACCAATCAAGCAGGGCTCTTCTCCATCACCCTTCCAATCAGAGCCAAGGATGAAAGTTGCTCACGTAACTTACGTAAGGCAAGCGACCAGTGGGAGCTGACCTTGGGGGTTAGCTCCGCCAATGCCAGCAGCGCTTGGAGAGCGCGGGAGGCTTTCGACCAGGGTCTCTGAGAGAAGCAGAGAATGGCGCTGGTTCTTTGAAGCGAGGGTCTAGGAGAGAGCGGCGCCGGCCCCGGCTCTAACCCTGAGGCGGCTGCGCGGCCGACATGGCCTGCTGTCACAACGTAATGCTGCTGCTGGACACCGCGGGAGGCGCCGCTGGTGAGAGCCCAGTCCGACGGGTCGCCCTGCGCCTCCTCACCTACCTGAGTTGCAGGTTCGGCCTGGCCAGGGTCCGCTGGGCCTTCAGGTTCTTTGACTCTCAGGGTGCGCGGAGCCGACCTTCCCGCGTGTCTGACTTCCGCGAGCTGGGGGTTCGCTCCTGGGAGGACTTTGAGGAGGAGCTGGAGGCCAGGCTCGGGGATGGCGCCCACGGCGCCCACCTGCCGGGCCCGGCGCCCAGGGCCACCCACACGCACAGTGCCCTTATGGAGACGCTGCTAGACTATCAGTGGGACCGGCCCGAGATCACATCGCCCACGAAGCCGATTCTGCGTAGCAGCGGGAGGAGACTGCTGGACGTGGAGGGCGAGGCCAAGGAGGCCCAGTCTGCGCTCGGCGGCTTTGTGAACGCCGTCTTCCTCCTAGCCCCGTGTCCGCATTCGCAGAGGGAGCTGCTGCAGTTCGTGTCCGGGTGCGAGGCCCAGGCCCAGCGCCTGCCGCCTACTCCTAAGCAGGTGATGGACAAGTTGCTGCCCAAGAGAGTCCAGGAAGTCATGATAACCCGAAAAATCACCTTGTACTGGGTGGATACCACCGAGTGGCCTAAGGTAAGATTACACAGCAAACTCAGATTTTAGTACGTGGTGCTGGTGCTGATGAACCAGAACTTGACAGCATCTGCAGAGCAGCCCGTGGACCCAGAATGAGACTAACATGACCAACAGGTGTCCCTTCAGAAGGAAAGTTCTGGGGTCACAAAGAGGGACATTCATCACAACGGGATAGGTAGGTCCTCGGAACCTGAGTCAATGCGTTTGAGGTCCTTCACAATTTGGGCCCTATCTGTCTTCCCAGACTTAATCTTTCCTACACACGACCCTTATTCCAGACTGTTGAAACAGTTTAATTGGCCAACAGGCCTTGACGGCTTGTTTTGTTTTAGCAGTGAAACGCCACTGCTCTCTCTTCTGTGCCAGTTTAAATCACACTCATTCTTTAGGGCCTTTGCCCACATGGCAACTACTCAATCTCAACTTCTGAATTTCCAAACACTTTTGTGGCACTTACCCTTTCTCCATTATATGTTCCAGTCGTGCAGTCCCTCACCTTCCATCTAGCCTAGAAATAACCTCAGAGGCAGGCACACACATCTCTGTATCTCCTGCAGATGTGTTGTTGCTTGTTATAGGTGTTCAGAAAATATTTGTTGACCAAATGAACAAATTCTTATGTACTTACAGTCCTAAATGGCTAATTTGGACTTTCGTTGAGGCAGTGGAGCCCCTGCTCCAGTGATAAGTATAAATTTCTACCTCCATCATTTTCCTTCTGTCACTTCACTTTGTCAATAAATAACTTCATTTGAGGAGCCACTACATTGAGTACCGACTACATTGTTTTAGCTGCTGGGGATGCGGTGGTCAGCAAAGTGGAGTTTATCTTCTGGGGGAAGATATATTAGACAGGTATGGTTAACAGATTAAACAGATAAACAAGTGATAGGATTTCAAATAATGCTCTCAAGAAAATAAAGCTGAGTAAGGGGCTGACGGTGGGGCAGAGGAAGTAGAAGCAGGAGACAGTTGTAAATAGGGTCGTAGTCAGGGAAGGCCTTTTTGAACAGAGAACTGAATGGTGAAGGAGGATAGTGAAGGTTGGGCAAGAACTTTCCAGGCAAAGAGAAGAGCCAGTGTAAAGATTTGAGCTGGAAATGAGCCTAGTTTGTTTCAGAAACAAAAAGGCAAGGAATGCTGAAAACTAGTAGGCAAGGGCAAGCACAGTAGGAGAGGAAGTTAGAAGGTAGCAGAGGCATATCTGTAGGGCCAAGGTAATAAATTCGGATTTTGTTCTAATAGTTGGGAAAGTGGCTTAACCAGGTGAAAGATGTGATTGCATCTGTTGGAAACATATGTCACTAAAGTGGGGGTGGGTTAAATTGCAAGGTTGCAAATGGGAAATGAGCAGATACTTAACACAAGTAGTGATATAGTGGGTTAAAATTTCCAAATTGCTTTCACATGCAAAGCCCAAGGAAGACTTAGCAAATGCAATGTAAGGCAGCAGTGGCTGGTCAAAAGAAAAGGAAAAGGCAAAAGTGTTTAAGGGAATGGTAAACATTGACGGAGAAAGTGGAATCCTAAAACTTAGTTTGTTTAAGGCAGCAAATCAGGTGTTGGACACAATACACAACACATAAGGGCTCGATTTGGGATAGTTGATATTAAATCACATCAAAGACTTTATGCTGGAATTGTATTTTATCAAATATTGGCTAGAAATAAGTCTTAGCAGATTGGGCTTGGAGATTCTTTTTCTCTTTTCTGAATGGCATTAAAATAAGTAGGTTGACAGGATCTTTTTAAAGATTCTTCCAGTTTGCACATCCCATCATCTGTGGAGATGGGTCTTCTCTGAGGCTTCTTACATCTGTTATGTTGTTTCCCATAAGAAAAAGCCCATCAGATAATCTTAAGCTTTTCTGGAATTTTTTTTCTGGTGTAGATCTGTCTTTTCCTGTTCAAAAGCCTCTGCCTAGCTGCACTGTGGAGGCAAAAGGGAGACTTAGGTTCTGTCCTTGGGGAGCTCTCACTATGAGGGTAGAGAGAAGAGAAGAGAAATTCCAGGGTCTGCCATGTGGAGCTTACAGTCTGGGAAGTAAAACTGGGAGAAACAGACTCAGGGAGGAGGGAATCCAAACACACATATATCTTGCAAAGATATAGGATAGAAGGGAGCATAAGAGACCTCTCTCACATTTTCCACTTTATGCTAACCCTGATTTACTCAGCAGATACCTGTTGTTGAACAAACTGCGAGGTATGCTGAGTACTGGGTGCACCATTAGTGAGCCAGACGGATGTGGTCCCTGCTGTCTTGGAGCTTATAGTCTTGTGGACGTTTATAAATCCCTAAATTTGAAACTACCACTAGGACTTGTCTGTTACTTAGCCCATAATGTACATAAAAAAGAAAAATGTAGCCATAATCTATATACTGGTTGTGGGTTTTTTTTTTATCATGTTCATATATTTTTAATCAAAGCTTATGTCCTTTTCAACTCCTTTTAAAGTTTTACTTTTCATTTGCCAAGCAGTTTTTTTTCCTGGCTGGTCCTCTGACTGAAATAATTTCAACAATTTTTTTGTTTCCCTTTGGCAGAAAATCCTAATCAGGATCTATGATAGTTGAACTGGCTTACCATTCTCCCCCTTGGCAGTGAGCACAGGTGTGGATATATGGATGGTAACATCAAATACTAATTGATTAATCTATCACAGCATTTTCCAAACTGATAGGCATAACCAAAACAAAAGTTTGGCAGTACATTACTTATCTTCACTACATGTGATAGTTTCTGTTGTGCTCTGATATTTTCTTTCCTGGTTTTTTTCTTTAACACTGATCTTAAAACCATTCAGTTGATTCATCATAGGGTCCATCCAAGTTCATCAGGATCACCATCCTCATTTTAAAAGCAATACCCAAGAGAGTCGTGGGTTCTTAGACTGGACTATCATTGCCTTGCTGTGAACTTGGGCACCCTTTGAACTTCAATATAATGGAAAGTTTGGAGAGGACCTAGAAGACCCTTCTAGTTCTAATTTTTCACATTCACATAGCAATTTGTGGTTCACAGTTGTCAACTCACCTGTGGAGTAGGCAAAGCGGCATGATCAATGTATTCTAGGGTAGGTGCGCCTTTATGTTCCCATAGTACCTGCATATTGTCATGGTACATTGTGATTCTGAGCTAAATATTTCGGGTTATTGCTTTTTTACTCACCCCACCCTTGACTTTAAGATCATCGAAGACAGGAACTATGTCTTGCTAGTTCATGGTATTATCATCCTGGGTCCTTGGACTCTTTAATCAATAGAAATTGATAAGAGGCCAGATGAGAAATTCAGGCAAGGCTTTACTGGGACTCGTGCTGCACAAGGGAGTAAGAACAAGAAACAGGGGCCCTTCCTACCCCCCAGAGAGGGGCAGGGGCCTGGTTCCTTAAATGGGGGTGTAGTAGGAGCAGATTGGTGGGCTGGGCAGGAGGCGTAGCTTAGGTGATCTGTGCACCCCCTTGGTGCTGTGTGCAGGGATCATGCTCAGTACCCTGCTTTTGCTCTCAGCACCTCAGAAATGGCAGTTGATTTGTGGCCTTTTTGTATCCTATTGTCATAATTGCCCTGACTGCATGCAGTTATTTTTAGTCCCTTATAGTTTCTTTGTATTTGTTTGTCCAGGTGCAAGCACTCCAATAAAGGGTCCCATGTCCCAGCCTATCTCAGTGGCACATAAAGGTTGCTCAATAAAAGTTTGCTGAAAGAAGGTTGGATGAAGAGTCAGCTATGTGTGAAGGAGTGAGGAATGGCTTTTACAGAGACAGCAGGGTTTGAGCTAGGTAATGAAGTATAATAAGCATCCAGTTGGTGAAGATGGAAGGGGAATACACAGCAAACAGAACCAGCAAAAACATGGAAGCGTTGTAAAATGTGGCATGTTCAGGAAACAGCAAATGGTTCAGTGTGCCTGGAAGGTAGGGATGGGTGAGGGAAGGATAATGTGTTTGGAAATATTGTTTAGAGCTGGGTTGTAAAGGGCTTTATGGCTATACTGTAGGGCAGTGGGAAGCCCTTCAGAGTTTTTACAGAAGTAGCATGATTGGATATGTAGTTTCGAAGAATACTTCTTAAAACAAAGGAAAGATTGGAGGCAGAGCACAGACTCTGTAAGCTTCAGTAAGAGTCCAGAGTTTAGTGAAAACACTGAAGATAGAACTGAGAAGACCTGTTTGGTCTCCACACAGACCCGTGGGTGCGGGCAGGGTGGGTGAGTCTCTGGTGATCACCCTCTAAAGGAGGTGCTCCTGCCTCTCTCCTGTGACACTTGGCTGCTGTTGTGTTGTGGAGGACATGATTTTTTTTATTAATGTGTAATGACTTTGCATTCCTTCTAACGTTTTATGATTTTTTTCCCTCGTGAGTTGCATCACTTCTGTTCCTTGACAGAAGATAGAATTGAAGTGCTATTTTCACTAAATAGGTGCTTTCTTGAAGGCATATTATATAGCAGTTATGCAAGTAATGGGATGCTGGCCATTATTTGTGTTTGGTTCAACAAATACATTAATTGTGTAATTTGATCCTTTAATGTACATATCAACTTTACTTTCTCCTGATTTCCCTTAGCTTTATGAATGCCTAACTTACAATAACCCAAGATTCTTTGTAATTTTTATTTTAGTTGTGGGAATCTCCGGACCACCTTGGGTACTGGACAGTATGTGAACTGCTCCACCATGTAGGAGGCACTGTCTTGCCATTTGAAACTTTCAGCCAGGATTTTACTAAAGCTGGGGAAACACTGCTTGGTAGTGAAAGAAAGCTGTCAAGGGAACCTCACCTCTCTTCATGGATTTCAACTCTGCCAACTGATTCCACTTTAAACTGTTTGCTCTATAATTCTCCTGAGTATGAAGCCTCATTTCCACGGGTGGAAGGAACATTATTTTTCCCTGTTGAAGGTAAGCAAATAATACTTGGGGCCGGGGGTGGGGGAGGAGTGGTGATGGGGTGGTTGGTCTGGGTTTCATTCATTTCTGCAAGTCAGGCCCATGAATTCTTTAGAATTTCCAGCAGCCTAGGCATTCCATTAATGCTTGTCATTGAAAGATATCTAAGCAAAATCAGAGATACCACAGGAAAGGACTGAAGTTTGGTACAACTGTAAGCCCATGTAAAAAGGACAAGTGAATGTTTTTAAAGAGTTTCCCAACTTTTTGCAAAGAAGGATAATATTGTTCAGGTGCCCAAGCAAATGGGTAGTAAGGTTTCACTGCTTCACAAAAGAGATTGATAAATTGAAGATCATAGAAAATCAGTGATTGACTCAGAGAAGAAATAACAAATTAGTCAATTGAAGCAGAAAATGGTGCCTGGTACCAGGAAGAGCCAGCATATTGGAATCTTCATAAATTTGCTTTATCATATGATTTGCTATATAGTGAATCTAATTTCTGAATCATTATTTAGTCACATAAATAATACCATATAGAGATATGTACATAAAACTATATTATACACTATGGACAATTTAAGGAAATTTCAAGAGTAGTTTTGAAACTTTGAGCCAGGATTTTACTAAAGCTGGGGAAACACTGCTTGGTAGTGAAAGAAAGATGTTAAGGGAACCTCATCTCTCTTCATGGAAAGCAGTTTTGTCTTACATGGTCCTTAGAATTTAAACTCGTAAGATAGGATGCACTGTATTTTATGGATTTAAGAAGCAGTGGGTTTTGTGTGTGTGTATTGCTTGAATACTTATTTCTAAGTCATAATTATTGAGAAGTTCTGAAATCAAGTCACACCATTGTAATTCCAGTCATATACAGCTTTTCCTGTAAAACTGAATGAACTTAACTATGATAGCAGTAGAATGAGGGTTGAAGTGTGAACTAAGTGACAATACTAGTACCTCTGCTGGCAGTCTAATTTTTTTTTCTTACTATTAAATCTCTTATTAGGAGCTACTTCTTATATTAGAATTTCAATATTCTTTATTTCTAACAGGCAAAGAGATTCAAGAAACATGGACAGTTACTCTAGAGCCCTTGGCCGTACATCAGAGACATTTTCAGAAACCAGTCAGAATTTTTCTAAAAGGCACAGTGACCCAGTGGTCCCTCCCAACAAGCTGCACTTTGGGCACTGATAGCTGGATGCTACAAAGTCCAGAGGGTAACAAATCAACTCAAAGGATGTTATTTCAGCAGCTGGTAAACAGGCTGACTGCTGAAGAGTTACATCTGGTAGGTATCTTCCACGTGGCAAGTTATTCTGGTCTAATAACACACTGGTAAAGTGAAATAAGTGCATTTATGAAATGCCAAGGAATGCCCTACATAATACAGTCTCAGTGAAACAGATGATATTTTTGCAAGTATTATAGCATCGTGACAATGCTCATTAGTGAAGAAACAGCTTATAAAAATTGCATGTACCTTGAATCCAATTAAACCAAATTATATTCACATAGGGAAGAGGCAGTGAGCCAAATGGAATGATTATATTAGGGCAGTGAAGTGATGGGTGGTTTTTCATTTTTTAAATGTTGCATTATGTATTTATTACTTTTACGTAATAAATATATTTCATTTTAAAAAAAACCTCTACATTGTAAAATTAGATATACTAGTGTCCAGTAGTTATACAAATTTAGTAATGTCTTCTGAAAAGGAATACATACATACCCAGATTTGACATAAATTTAGTAAT
This sequence comes from Monodon monoceros, assembly GCF_005190385.1. Taxonomy (NCBI): domain Eukaryota; kingdom Metazoa; phylum Chordata; class Mammalia; order Artiodactyla; family Monodontidae; genus Monodon; species Monodon monoceros. The sequence continues at coordinate 37,657,450 of NW_021703778.1, read as the reverse complement.
GTCTTCTGAAAAGGAATACATACATACCCAGATTTGATATAAAGGTGATGCTAATTTTTTAACTACCAGTAATTCCTTACCTTACTTTGTCTTTTGCTTTTGTAAGCTCAGAAAGCTTTTATCTTCTGGATTCCACTGTAAAACATTCCAGAGAAAAACTGGGTAGTCATTTGGACAGTTGTTGTTCTAAGAGTTGTGTGCTCTGACAGAGCACTGGAGTCAGGGCGTCAGGTGACCTGGATTAGATCACAGCTCTGCTGCCCACCATGTGATCTGAATAAATCCCCTTAAGTGGTAGAATTGATTCCTGGTTAAGAGCATGGGTTTCAAATTCATACACTCTTGGCTTCTGCCTCTTATTAACTAACTGGGTGACAAACAGGTTGCTTATTCCTCAACCTCAATTCCTCCTCTATAAAATGAGGATAATAATCTTTTTTTTTTTTTTTTTTTGCTGTGCCTCATGGCATGCAGGATCTTAGTTCCCCAACTAGGGATCGAACCCATGCTCCCTGCAGTGGAAGCACAGAGTCTTAACCACTGGACCGTCAGGGAAGTTCTGATAATAATCATTTTTACTTCAGAGTGGTTATGAGAATCCATTGAGTTATAATAAGTACATAATAAGTGCTTAGTAAATATTCCTAATAACCTTAGGCTTTTCTTTGTAAATTGAGGAATTAGGATTAGATGATCAGTAAATTCAATGCTAGCACTAATATCCGTGAAGTCTGTCTTTTCCAGTTTTCTCTTTTATATTAATCATTGGGTGAAACTATCATTCTGTCTTTTACTAAACTACATGCCTTTTTAGACATATGTCAACAATATTGCCAACTAATTAGATCTTTTTATGTAGGTTACCAGTGTGGACCCTGGTGAAGGCTGGCCCCCCATCACTGGAGTTATTTCCCCCTTCTCTGCCAGTGCTACAATTCTCACTGTGTTCCACACCAAGGAGACTGAATTTCAAAGACATTTTCTCCAAACGGTTGTGGCAGAGAGCCCCCAGGATTCAGCTTCCCTTTTTTCTGAGGTTGTGGATGGTGTATTGAATCAGATTCACAATTCACTTGAAGATCCTGCTACCTCAGGTAAGCTTCTGAAGCAATAACTACCATACTCTAGGTTAGTGGTTTACCATCTTTTCTAGCAACATAACTTTTTTTCAATGTGCTCTTAGTAGAGCCCAATATCTGTTATAAAACAGATAAAAGTAGGCTACAATATTTCTGGCAGTTTAAATCATTATTTATAGAAATCCTGAAGCAATTCTGAGGAGGCCAAAGGCTCTTTGAAACCATTTTGAAATCGAAGGTATAAGAGGAAACCTGGTTTTTAATATGTTTAATAAAGACTACATGTAAAACTGTTATGATTCTGTCTTCCACTTTTTGCACTGTTACTGATATGATACAAACCTTATTTATGCTAGATAGATATAAATATAATCAATTTGATATTTCTTCCATTCACATTTACTCAGTAGATTTATTGAGTGCCTGCTGTATGTCAGGTTCTGTTCCAGGGGCTGGGAGTACATTAGAGAAGAAAATAGAAAAAGGTCTCTGTTGTTAAGAAACTTATCTAGTCAGGGGAGACAAGACAATAAATTAAATAAGGAAATTATATAGTATGTTTGAAAGAGTTAAGTGCTATAGTTATAAAGCAGAGAAAAAGGAATAGGAGGGTTGTAATTTTAAACAGGCCTTGTTAAAAAAGTGATATCGAGCAAAGGCTTTGAAGGAATTGATAGGGAGAGAACATTGTAGAAGCAACAGTAAGTGCCAAGGTTTGTGTGTCTGGTGTGTTTGAGGAACAGTCAGGAAGCCTGTGTTTGCACATTTTTCATAGACAGCATAGGCCTGTTGGGATTGGGGGTGCAGCTGAAGGAACATTGTTAATGATGTCCTTTAGAAGAATGCGGTCAGTCCAAGGGAGGAGCAAGTGCTTGGAATTCTCTGCTTTGCTTCTAATGCCTCTTTTCCTCTTCCATCTCTGCTTCTTTGTTTCTGTAGCTCCGCCTACTCCAGAATGGGCCCAGCAGGAGCTTGGCCGCACAGCTCCCTGGAATTCCTCTGTTGTGGAGAAGTGGTTTCCTTGCTCTAACTTTAGTGGTGCCAGTTCAAATTTGATGGAGTCATTTTGGTAAAACTTATTTTTTTCCCTGGGTATTGATTATTGAAGTCAGCTCTCAGTTATCTGCATGTGAGTTTGTTGTTGTTTTTAACAGACCACCTTTTCTGAGTACAGTCCAATAATATTAAAAACTAATTACAAATGGAGAATATTGTTTAATGGGTATAGAGTTTCAGGGTTTTTTTTTTGCGGTACGTGGGCCTCTCACTGTTGGGGCCTCTCCCGTTGCGGAGCACAGGCTCCAGACGCGCAGGCTCAGTGGCCGTGGCTCACGGGCCTAGCCATTCCGCGGCATGTGGGATCTTCCCGGACCGGGGCATGAACCCGTGTCCCCTGCATTGGCAGGCGGACTCTCAACCACTGCGCCACCAGGGAGGCCCCTAGAGTTTCAGTTTTACAAGATGAATCCTGGAGATGGATGGAGATGATGGTATTATGAATATACTTAATACCACTCAACTATGTACTTAAGAGTGATTAAGATGATAAATTTATGTTGTGTATTTTATCAGAACTAAAAATTTAGAAAAAGTTAATTACGAAAACAAAATACACTCGTAGATGTCAGAAAATATTTAGTATTAAATCTCAATAAAAAAGGAAAATAGCAAACTTGAATAATGCAGTTAAATTTATACTTAAAGGAAAATTTAAAATATCTTTTGAAGAGAAAAATTAAAAACCAATTAGCTGAGACCGACACACTTAATACAAGAGAGTAAACCCAAAAATTAAAAAAAGAAGGCAATATTAAAAATAATAAATAGAAATCAAGAGAAACAAAAGATGATTCTTTGAGAAGCCAAATAAAATAATCTATAGCAAGATTGAGCTACTTGTATGAGCAGTCATAAATAATATTGGAAATGTAAAAGATATGGCAGAAATTCAAAATATTAAGAAGTAAAGTTGAGGTTTATTTTTTCCATAAAGATACCCAGTTGTTCCAACTCCATTTGTTAAGACAATCTTTTTCTCAATCACTGTGACACCTTTGTCAAAATCAGTTGACCACCAATGTGCAGGTCTATTTCTGGAAATAGTCTAGTCCAGAAATTATGTTAATACCACATTATCTTGAGTACTGAAATCAGGTAGTCTGTGTCCTCTCAACTTTGTTCTTTTTTTTTTCTCAGAATTGCTTTGGCTATTTTGGACCCTTTGCATTTCCATGTAAATTTTAGAATCAGCCTGTTTCCACACACCCAAAAAAAGCCCGCTAGGATTTTTGATTGAGTGTGTATTGAGCTTATAGGTCCATTTGGGAAGAATTGACATCTTATAATAATGAGTCTTCTGATTCATGGACATGGTACAGCTTCAAAAGACTAAGAGCATAACAGGTGCACCTTCCCATATGAGATAGCAAAATTTACCATAAAGCTCTAGTAAATAACATAGTGTGGTATCGGTGCAAGGATCAACAGATAGACCAGTGGAGTAGAAGCAGCAGGGAAAGAATGGACTATTCAGTAAATGGTGGTGTTGATGATTGGCTATCCAGAACAAAAAAGATAAAAAATTAGATTTCTACTTCACAGCATACATAATGATAAATTCCAAATAAACTGAAAAACCAAACATGAAAAGTAAACACTTTAAAATTGTAAGAAGGAGAAACACTAGAGAAGATTAGGCTAAGGGTGGATTTCTCAAATAAGACCTAAAAAATTCAAACCATGAAGGAACATATATGACTACAATGAATTTTAAAATGTTTATATGATGAAGACTAGTCATAGACTCGGGTAGCTGTAATCCATATAACCAGCAAAGGATTAGTATCCAAATTAGTACAGATCTCCTAAATATAAGAAATCCAATAGAAACTTGGGCAAAGAATGTGAACAAGCGGGGTTTCCCTGGTGGCACAGTGGTTAAGAATCCATCTGCCAATGCAGGGGACGCGGGTTCGATCCCTACATGCTGCAGAGCACCTAAGCCCATGTGCCATAACTGCTGAGCCTGCGCTCTAGAGCCCACGAGCCACAACTACTGAGTCCACATGCCACAACTACTGAAGCCCGTGCGCGTAGAGCCCATGCTCTGCAACAAGAGAAGCCACCTCAATGAGAAGCCTGCGCACCGCAATGAATAGTAGCCCCCGCTTGCCGCAACTAGAGGAAGCCCGCGCTCAGCAACAAAGACCCGATGCAGCCAAAAATAAATAAATAAAATAAATTTAAAAAAAATTGGGAACAAGCAATTCATATGAAGAAATCCAACAGAGCAGTAATTTGGAAAGATACTCAGCGTAGGCAAGTGGAAATTAAAACCACAACATGGAAAAACCCACCAGATTCTATTTTATAACTATTAGATTTAAAAATTAGCATGTGGGGAAATGAGCACATTTTAGATGGTAGAATTGTAAAATGGTTACAACCATTTTAGAGAACAATGTTCCTAGTAAAACAGAAACTTCACATACTCCGACACTCAGCAATTCTACTTCTAGGTGTCTGCACTGAAGAAATTTTTGCACAAACAAGGAGAGCTGTGCTAGAATATTCATTTCCAGTGGAAAGGACTAGCAGACTCTCAGCAGCGAAATGGATAAATAAATTACAGTATAGTTATACAATAGAATATTATACATAGATTAGTAAAACTGAATAAACCAGAGCAACACGTGAAAAATATGTTGAGTGCAAACAAAATTGCCAAAGGATGGTGTTGTATGATACCATTTTCATAAGATTTACAACATATGAAACAGCAGTTTGTTCGTTTTGTTACATATATATGTCTCTGTAAATAAGGTACACACGAATCTAGGAATACCTCTGGGAGGAAGGGATGGGAAGAAATTGGGTGAGGCTTTCTCTGTGTCCATGAATGCTTAATTTTATTTAAAAAAAAATCTGAAGCAGATACAGTAAATTAACGGGGGGGGAAAAAGCCACCCTCACTGCTCAAGGAAATACCAGCACACTTAGGAGAATTAGGCTGCTTCAGACCTGCTGCTGGTATGAACTAATTCAACTAATGGCACCATAACTTTCTCCTACTTTTAAGTCAGATGATATCAGATAATGGAAGATAATGAAATAGAAATAATACATTTTGAAAGTTGTGCTATTTTCATTATTTCCTTAGTGACTGATATTTAGCTGTAGGCGGGAAAGCAGTTAATAACTAATCATCTCCCCTGCCCTATTTCTTTCCCTGCTCATCAATCCCAAATTAGTTTACTAGAGTGTGAAATAATTATTCAAAAGTTATTCTGATACTCACTACACTGTATTACATCATCTTGTACTTTAATGTATGGAAACTGGGTAAAAATTATGGAAGCCCAGAAGTGAGTGAAATAGTTAGCATAATTAGACATGTACCCTAGGACATGAAGAATCTTATTAATAAAAGTCAATACTGTATGTATTAATACATTAATCATTTTGTGAACAGGTAGCTTCTGCCCCTGAATTTGTACAAATCATAAATGAGAAGAGGGACATTTTCCCTCCTGAGAAAAAATACTTGTGAAGGCATCTTGTGGAGACATCTTTTGATTAGCTTTTAAAAGGATAATGAATATTGTTGTTGCTGTTTTTAAAGCATTTTGGAAAATCAGAATTTCACCTTTGTACTAGACATCTTGACTTATTCACAGGTTACTACAGGCTGCCTCATCTAATAAGGAAGAGCCTTCCAAAACTGAAAGTGAATTGACACGTTGCCTCTCTGAGCTCTACCAGAGAAAGTCTCCTGAAGAATACACTGTGTCCAATCAAGAAGACAGCAAAAAGAAGCGTAAGCACATAGAAAGGCTGTTTCTTACAGTCTTTTTTGACACTGTGTGTTTTAAAAGATTGATATTCCTTAAAATGAAGTTGAAATGGTAACTGAATAAAGAAGGACAAGTTCTTATATTTCATATTTTAAAGTAATTATATTAGTACAATAGTGATTTTAAAAATCTCCCACAATCCTACCTTCTTTTTTTTCTACCTTCTTAATGAATTAAACCATTTTTGTTTTTAGTTATAACAGAAATTTAAATACAACTTTGTGTGCTGCTTATAATTACTTGTTTATCTACTACTTTGCTTTTTTAGTTACCTCATTGCTTAACAAAATTTGCAAATTTCTTATGTTGTTGAACATGTAGATTGTTTTCACTTTTTACCATTATAAATAATACTATAGTGTACATCATGCATATGATTTACCTTTGAATGATTTCCTTAGTATAAGTTTCCATGAACAAGTTATTCATGGAAAAGGGAGCTCTGGATGCAGACTGCTTAATTGCCTTTCAAAAGAGTTTCATCACAACTCTGTGACTACTGGGTAACACCAAAATGAGTCAGTTCGGCATTTGTCTGTTTGGCATTAGATGTAAAAATCATCTAACCACCTTGAGATATTTAGTTCCTAAACTTCAGTTTAAAAAAGAGCTCTTTCTACCCTGTGTTGTAGGTAGAAAGAGATGCGAGAACTACCTAATTCAGATCATTCTGAATGGATATACTTCATTTCAATACTCCTTCACAGAATATTTCATCTGAATTAAAGTAGTTCTTGATTCCACAGAAGTAAAAGTTATTTTACTTTCCTTCCCACGATGTCGTTTTGGTAGGAGGTGTCCCTCGTACTCCAGTGAGGCAGAAGATGAATACCATGTGCCGTTCCTTAAAGATGCTGAATGTTGCAAGACTGAATGTAAAGGCTCAGAAGTTACATCCAGATGGCAGTCCAGACACAGCTGGGGAGAAAGGGATCCAAAAGATAGCCAATGGAAGAACAGCAGATAACTTGGGAAACAAAGGAAGAACACTAAGAAGTTCTAAACCTAAAGGTATTCCTCAGTTCCATTGCATTTTGGTATCTAAATTCATGTTTACTCTTCTGTACTCTCATATTTTTAAGTTTTAATCATATCCCTCGCTTAATGAACATTTATTGGCTATCTACTGTATGTCCACAAGTGTGTTATGGGGAGTACAGTAAATAATATAATTTCCTCTCCTTAGATTTATGATCCAGCTACCAAGAATAATAATAAACATATATATATATATATATATATATATATACACATACATATACACAACGAATTGGTAAAATGAATACGTAAGAGAGCCAAGAGACTGTATCAGAAAATACTTGTTCATTTTGGAAGTAAAGACATACTAGGAGTCAAGAAAGGGAAAGTCCAGTCTTGAGCAGAACAGGCTGAGAAGGCTTTTACGGAGCCAGTGGAGCCCAGGTTAGACTTTGAAGAATGAGCAGAGTTTAGAAGGCAGAAAGGTAAAAGAAGTGTGTGCTAGATGGAGGATTAGCATAAGCAAAGTCACAAAGAAGGGCTGTGTCTTGGCCCTTTAAGTGGTTAAAGAAGTTTTATACATTTGTGAATGAAGAGAAGGGAAAAGGTTCGTGAATAATCTAGGGTTAGATTATTGAGGTCTTTCAAAGTCAGGCAGAAGAATTTAGTCCAGTAGCTTTTATTTTCCTATTCGTTCTTTTTTCTTCTTTAAAAATGGATTGAATTACAGTATGTTTCTCATTCTCAGGGTACATTCTTAGCTCACACTGACAGTGCCAGTACTGTGGGGTGATTGTGACAATAGCTTATGAACTTTGGGCAATAATTACCTGATGTCACCTTTGAGTCCTTTCGAAAATTCTGGAATGAAAGTTTTCTGCTTCTTTAAACATTTTTTTTTTCTTGTGGAATACTGGATCATAGATGATAATCAGTTTGAGTGAGATAGCACATCTTTGATGAGCTAGTATGGTATACCAGAATGCGGATGGGAGAGCAAAATTAACAGTAATGCAAGACAGTGTGGCATTAGCATAATTTCTGGACTAGATCCTTTCCAGAAATAGACCTGCACAACAGTGGTAAATTGATACTTGACAGTAGTGCCCCCAACAATTCAACAGGACAAGGATAATCTTCACCAGATGGTGCAGGAATAATTGGATATGTTTATGGAAAAATTGAACTTAAACCTTATCTCTTAATAGTATTTTGAATTTGTTTTATTTTCTTGAATCATCTTTGTTTTTGTTGCTCTCTCATTTCTTTTTTTCCTACTTAATTCATTTCTGTTTTTATCTTTATTATTGCCTTCTTTATTATTTGGATTTACTCTTGTGTTATTTCTTGTGTTGGACCCTTAGCTAATTTGGTTTTTGAATTTTTCTTTAAAAAGATAATTTGTCTATAAATTTTCCTTTAGGTATAAATTTAGCTGCATTATATAAGTTTGCTATATTCTGTTTTCATTGATACATCTAAATATTTTCTGACATCAGTAATAGAAGGGAGTGTTTTATTTTTGTAATTAGCTTTTAATTTTTTTGGACTGTGCACAATGTGTTCTGTAAGATATTGAATCTTTAATATTTGTTGAAACTGTGGCCTAATATGTGATTGTTTTGTTAATATTCCATGTGTATTCTCTAATTTTGGGGTACTTGATTCCATACATATTCATCTTAATATTTGAATATTCAAAATCCTTATTAATTTTTTTCTACTTAAAAGAATCTATAACTGAGATGATTGTATTATAGTCTTCCACCATGTAGATGTCTAAATTTCCTTGCAGTTCTGTCAATTTTTGCATCATATATTTTGAGGCTTTCTTTTTAGGTCCATACAAAATCATTTATGTTTTCCTTGTGATTATACCTCTATTCCTTTATTTCCAATGTTTCTTTGTCATGTGTTTTGGGTATGTCTTTTGTAAATAGCATAATTTTTTTTTTAAACCCAACCTGACAGTTTCTATCTTTTATTTAACCAGCAAGTGTATTCGTAAAATAAATATTTATAATTATTATGATTACTGATAAGCTAGGGTGTATTTTAGTGTCTTATTTTGTGCTTTCAATTGTTTTTTTCCTTTCTAGCAGGCTATGGGATTAATCAAGTTTTCTTTATGCATCTTTTTCCTTTCTGCTAGGTTTGGAGGTTGTATAGTTTATTTCTTCTCCATTACTGGTTATCCTTAAATTTATAACATGTACACGTGATTTGCAAACCTTAAAATTAATCACTATCTCTGAACTTTTCAACCTCAGCATTTTAGACATTTTGGACCAGGTAATCCTCTGTGAACTATAAGATGTTTAGCAGCATCCCTGGCCTCCACCCCATTAGATGCCAGTAGTACCCTCCCTCTCCCCACCAGTCACTGCCACCCAGACATAGCCAGATGTCCCCCTGGGCAGCAAAACTTCCCAGTTTATAACCACTGGCTTAAGCAGTACAGTGACTTCAGCTGGGTCTGATGATCAATTTGACTTTTTTTCCCCACAGATTTTAAAACTGAGGAGGAGCTACTATCTTACATACATGAAAATTACCAAAAGACTGTGGCCACAGGAGAAATCGTGTTGTGTTCATGTGCTTGGAACATGATCTCAAACATTAAAGCATTCCTAAAGTCCAAAGGCACCAAGGAATTAGAAGTAAGGGAATCCGGATATTGTTGTTTGTCATAACAATGTTAGTTGCTTGTTGGTGGGTCTGGCTCATATGTCTTGGAAAATATCTGTTATGCAGTGCACATTTCAAAAATGATGAGTGAGGGGGTGAGCACAATTCTAGGTCTTGGAAGATGGACATAGTCCACTGAGAAGGCAGAAATCAAGGAAATGGGCCAAGTGGGAGTAATTACATGTACTTCCCTTCCAATGAAAGCTCTATCCTCATCTGAGTTGCATGTTAGCTGCATGAATTAAGCCAGTGGTTCTTAACCCTGGCTGCACTTTAGAGTCACCTGGAACATTTCTTTAAAATGTTGATTCATTTTGCTTAGACTTCTCAATCACTACTTTATGGAATCTTCCTTTTATGAAAGTTCAAATCAGCAGGCTTGCTGTATCCATGCCCACTTGCTCTCAAATACTTTTCTACATGTTCTTTTAAAAAATATAAAAGAATATTACACTATTTTTCATTCAAATGAAAGAAAGAGGATATACTTCCCTTCTTAGGGCATTAGTCAGCTGTGAAGAAATTAGAAATAATGATAAGCATTAATATTAATATTCTCCTATGTAATTTTGTATTTTCAGATGAACTGCCTACATCAAGTAAGAAACAACCTCTTGAAAACTAGCAAAAGTCTTCGACAGAATGTAGGAAAACTGGATAAAGAAGATAAAGTCAGAGAGTAATTAACTACCTTTTTAATTTTTTTTAAAGATTTATTTATTATGATTTTTAAAATTTTTGGCTGCATCGGGTCTTAGTTGTAGCATGCGGGCTCTTCCTTGCGGTGCGTGGGCTTCCTTCTAGTTGTGGCACACGGGTTCCAGAGTACGTGGGCTCTCTAGTTGAGGTGCACGAGCTCAGTAGCTGTGGCATGTGAGCTTAGTTGCCCCGCGGCATGTGGGATCTTAGTTTCCTGACCAGGGATTGAACCCACGTCTCTTGCATTGTAAGGCGGATTCTTTTCCACTGGACCAACAGGGAAGTCCCCCTTTTTTTTTTTTAAACCATTACTCCAAAACAGAGCTCCCACGATTTACTTGTATCAATTTAATTTTTCATTTTTAAAAAATTCTTTTCCATTATGGTTTATTACAGGATCTTGAATATAATTCCCTGTGCTGCACACTAGGACCTTATTTATCTTTTTTTAAAAATTTTTATTTGAGTATAGTTGCTTTACAATGTCGTTGTTTATCTATTTTATATATAATATAGTTTGTATCTGCTAGTCCCAAACTGCTAATTTATCCCTCCCCCACGCCCTTTGCCCTTTGGTAACCATAAGTTTGTTTTCTATGTCTGTGAGCCTGTTTCTGTTTCATAGGTAGTTCATTTGTGTCATATTTCAGATTCCACACATATAAGTGATGTATGTTTTTCTCTTTCTGACTTACTTCACTTAGTATGATAATCTCTAGGTCCATTCCTATTGCTGCAGATTGAATTATTTCATTTTTCTTTTCAATGGCTGAGTATATATCAGTTTAAAATAGATTGCCAGTTGCTTGAAGAGGCTTTTGTAGCTGATTCTCTATAACGTTCTAATGTTCAGTTTGCAACACCTGTTTACCTAATAACCATTATTGCTATTTAGAAAGCAATGGCTCTTCTTTTTGGTTGTTGCTTCTTATGTAAACAGATCTCTGCATAAGGAAGGAACTTTCATTTCAGTTAAGTGACACTCAAAGCAGATATAACCAAGCTTTTTTTTTTTCTCTCAAGGTGCCAGCTCCAGGTATTTCTTCATTTGGAGATGTGTCGGCAGTGCCCTTCAGTATATGAACATATAGGTGAAATGGAGCAAGTAGTGGAGGAGGCAAGTATGCTGCTTAGTGCCACTGGGGATGTGCTGTAGATGCATTCAGCTTCCTGCAGAGGCCATGTGGTAATTTTCTAAAATCTTCAGGTGACAGATTTGCTGCGCATGGTGTGTTTAACTGAAGATTCGGCATACCTAGCAAAGTTTCTGGAAGAAATTTTGGAATTGTAAGTTTGATGACTACTAATTTAAATTTAAAATAATTTTACCAAGAACTTATATAGGTATTGTCTCAGAATTGTAGCATTGTAAGGACTATTTCTCATGCTGGGTGAGGAAGGGAGTAGAGAGGGTGGAATGGTGACTGACTGTTCCATATTTAATCAATCTGTTCCACAGGTATATTGATTCAATCCCAAAGATACTTGGAAATCTTTACCACAGCCTAGGATTTGTGATTCCTCAGAAGCTGGCTGGTGTCCTTCCTACAGATTTTATCAGTGATGACTCCATGACGCAGGAGAGCAAATCACCCCTTTCTGTGCCTCTTACGTCAAATGCTCATAGGTCAGTGTCGGGTGGCACTGAATCTGACCAACTGGAGGAGCTTCGTTCCAGATCAGCTAAGAAGAGAAGGTAGGAGCTCAAGGAATTAAAGGAATTACTTGTACTGTTACAGTTCTGGTATAGGGTATGTTTAAGCCATAGTCCAGTTGTCTTTGTCTATAATTTATTGAATTAGTAGTTGCCCTTATGTCTGAATCACAGAAGCCAATTATTAGAGTTCTTAACAAGGAGCATCTGACACTCTTTATATTATCTGAGGAACATATAGTCTTGTATTGTGTAGTCACAGTCCCCTCTTGACTCTCCACATGGGGTCTCCAAGAACTAGGAGCCTTCCATGAGGTAAGCTTAGGGTTTCAGCTTACTTTGTATATTTTCCATGATGCTCTACATTGTTCATAACTAGTTAAATTTACAGTTGTTACTTTTAGAAATTCTGGGATTGACTTGTTTTACTGTAAGTTCAGGCCAACCTCAAGATAACCGACTTTTATTTAAGTGTTTTATTTTAAACTCTAGTTCCATTCTGATATAACTAGCTGTAACCTGTATTCAGTGTATATTGACTGTTTCTTTCTATTTTTAAAAGGAAAAATGCAATAAGACATAAAAGCATTGCAGAGGTTTCACAAAATCTGCGACAAATTGAAATTCCCAAAGTATCCAAGAGAGCTACGAAAAATGTAAGTCATTTCCAGGAGATAGAAAGTGGTATCACTTGGGGCATGAGTTCATACAATAAATAAGAATGAAACACGGTGTCTTTACTTCTAAGAAATGAGCATTGGAGGATACAGAAATAAAATTAGGTATTTTTATGAATGTGTCTACAACTGTAATCTAAGGAATAAAGAAATATAAATTTATTAAATATTAATCATTTTTCCCAAAAGTGTGACAGAGGTAATATTAAGGGGAAAAAAATAGTAAAAGTTAGGAATGAATAAGTTAATTCAAAATCTTTAATGTAGTTAAGAAAACTCATGAAATAATAACATAAGCAAAAGAAGCCATTGAAAAATAATGTACAATCATAATAGGACTTTGTGTATCAGAAAGTACTTTTCAGTAAGTATGTTTTACGTCAATAACAAGTTACAAAAGCAAACAAAAAAAGTCATGAAGCCAGGTGGTAATTATTTTTCTGTGGCAGTAGATGTTAGGACTTGATGGTTGCAAAAAAAAGAAATCCAGCTGGAGTCTATTTACTAAGTAGAATTAATGTCTTACTAAGAGAAGGAGAGAGACAAAAAAATGCATTGAAACTTTTGAACTGCATGAATTATGAGAAGAGTTAAAATTCTAGGAGAACTAGCTTTAGAAGCATTAATCATTACAATAGTGGTTTGTTTCTAGAGATTTATAGCTGTGCTTTAGTACTGGAGGTGGGGTTTCTTTGGAAGAGTTAGTGGTGTTCACTTTCTTATATGAGTGAATAAGATGCAAATCTTAGATATCTTGGAGATTTTGTTCAGAGAGTATGAAGTCCAAAAGGTATCAGACCACCTCTCTCACTAGATTTTACACGATTAGCAGTCCTTTCTAGCACTCCTTTTGGAAAACTTTTGTTTCAGATTGGCCTAGAAAGTTAACTTCTTTAAGACCAGATTTACTGAGATCAGGATTTGATTTTGGTTAAAAAAGAATATCATTTGTTAAGTTTCTGCTCCTATTTGGCTGTTTATTCTTTAATGATTGCAGTGGCATAATTGAAAAAACAGCAACAAAATCTTTAAAAACAATTCTCTTGTTTAGATGCCATTTGAGTTTAGGCACTTGAATCCTTTACTATAATAGCAAATAAATAGCAGGTGGGTATTTTTTTTTTCTGCCACGCCGCACAGCATGTGGGATCTTAGTTCCCCAACCAGGGATCGAACCAGTGCTCCCTGCAGTGGAAGCGCAAAGTCTTAACCACTGGACCACCAGGGAAGTCCCCAAATAGCAGTTTTATACAGAGACGTTCCTAAGAGTATATAGCCATGCTCTAATATTATGGGGTTTCCCTGTTTTAGTTATAAAAGGTATACAGAAACATCGTTTAAAAGTTGAAATTATATAAAGTTAAATGTTAGTGCCTCTTCACCATCCATTCTTCAGAAGTAATCGCTGATGACAGTTTGTTGTGTATATTTCCAGGCCCTATTTTTGTGCATTTTACAACTATTTCTGTTACAGATTCCTACAAGTGGAATTGCAAGGATCAAAGGGTTTCTTGTGGAATTTTTATTCTTTTAAATGAATTCCTATTTAAATTTTCTTATTGGATTTTCTCATCTTTCAGGAGAATTCTCACCCTATTCTTCAGCTGCCTCCACCCCCAGTGAAAGAAACGGTACAAGGTATACTTTGTTTCCTTGTTGTACTCAGTGACAGTTTTATTTTGATTACATATATTTAAGCAGTTGCATATAGTTAAAAATTATAGTTTTGTGTAATTGTTCGTTTATGAAATATGTCCATATACTGTGTGCTAGAGGAGTAGGATGTTCACATGGTCTCAAAATACTGCATTTTGTAAAATAACTGGTCTAAAATTTTTTTTTTAATTTATTGTTTGTTTATTTTTGGCTGCATTGGGTCTTCATTGCTGTGTGTGGGCTTTCTCTAGTTGTGGCAAGCGGGGGCTACTCTTGCGATGCGTGGGCTTCTCATGGTGGTGGCTTCTCTTGTTGTGGAGCACGGGCTCTAGGCACGTGGGCTCGGTAGTTGTGGCGCACAGGCTTTGTTGCTCCGTGGCATGTGAGATCTTCCCGGACCAGGGCTTGAACTCGCGTCCCCTGCATTGGCAGGTGGATTCTTAACCACTGTGCCACCAGGGAAGCCCTAAAATATTTTTTTAATGCCATTAACATGAAAGCCGAAAAAGAAAAGAGGCAGTGGAGCTGGTTTAGATAAAAGGAATTTAACTGTGACATAAGTGCACTACATGATCCCTGCTTGGGTCTTAAATGTAGGGTAAAAAGCTATAACGGATATTACTGAGACGATGAGAGGAAGTTCGAAGATGGTTTAGATATATGCCCTTGTTCTTTGGAGATACATGCTGAAATACAGGAAACTAAAGAGTTGTGATGTCTGCAACTCACTCTCCAGCGTTCTGGGGTGGGCAGTTGTACAAACGTAGAGAGAGAGAGATGGAGGGAGAAAACAGATGTTGACAGTTGGTGAATTTTAGTGACAATTCTATGTGTGTTTTTTTGGTTTTGGTTTTTTTTTTAATATTTATTTGTTTGGTTGTGCTGGGTCTTAGTTGCAGCTCGCCAGCTCCTTAGTTGCGGCACACGGGCTCCTTAGTTGTGGCATGCAAACTCTTAGTCGCAACATGCATGTGGGATCTAGTTCCCTGACCAGGGATCAAACCCGGGCCCCCTGCATTGGGAGCGTGGAATCTTATCCACTGAGCCACCACCGAAGTCACCATGATTCTATGTTGAAATTTTCTATAGATATTAAACTTCTCCAAAATTTGGGAAAAATGGAAAATAACAGATCAAATTTGGCTGTCAGGCCGTAAGTCAGTTTCATAGACAGCGTAAGGCAGGTAACAGAGGCTTTTATAATGGAGATAGAGAAACATTTTTTTGAAACTTTGGTGTGCATTATTGGCGTCCTTAATGTTTATGTCATTGATGGGTAAAAAAGGCTCCTCCCAGTTGGATCCTGGTTTATTTGGTTTTTATTTAAGTGACTTGCTCTTAGAATATTTTTCCTCTTGGTGAATTTTTGAGTAGCCTCCGCCAGGCCATCTTGCTTAAGATTAAGATTAAAATGCTAGCCTGCTAGCTTTGTCAAGTATTTCCTGACTCTTCAGCTATTTTTCCTAACTTTGAGTCTAGATGGTTACAACTCTCATGCTCTGGAGTTAGGAAGAGGATTTAAAATATAGTAGTTCCCCCCTTATCCACAGGGGTTACGTTCCAGTACCCTCAGATACTGAAACTTCTTATAGTATCAAACCCTATACTATGTTTTTTCCTATACATACATACCTATGATAAAGTTTAATTTATAAATTAGGCATGGTAAGAGTTAACAATACCATAATAAAATAGAACAATTATAACAATATGCTATAATAAAAGTTACATGAATGTGGTCTCTCTCAAAATACCTTGTACAAATTTAATGCCTTTTCCATCTTAACTAAGCCCTTTCATGCGTTGTAGCCATAATTTTTGAAGTTTGAGTTGTGACAGCAAAACTAGCGTGAATTTTTCCTTCACAGTTTCACAGATAGACAATTCACTCTTACCATAGATTGTAGCAACCTTAACATACGATTTTTTTTTCCCTTAAGTTGAGAAACTTTTTATTTATAGGAAGCACTTTATGACTTCTTTTCAGCATATCCAAGTTGCCAGCATCACTACTTTTGTGCTTTGGGACACAAAAAGTATTTAAGTAAAATAAGGGTTACTTGCATATAGCATTGCTATACTGCTACAGTCGATCTGATAACCCAGCTGGCTACTAAGTGCCTAACGGGTGGGATATGCTGGACAAAGGAATGATTCATGTTTTTGGTGGGACAGAGCAGGATGGCATGAGATTTTATCACACTACTCAGGAAGACACACAACTTTAAAACTTATGACTTAAGTATTTCTGGGATTTTTCATTTGATATTTTCAGACTGCAGTTGACTGCGGGTAACTGAAAATGCGGAAAGTGAAACTGCAGATAGGGAGGGACTACTGTATCCCAGCAAATTAGTAAAATACTCAAAAGAAGAAAAATGAAATCTCTGGGATTGAAAAGAACAGTTTCTCTGCTTGACCCTGAAATACAAAGCAGCAAAAAGTTCCAATGTGAGAAAAATATCGTAATACTGGGATATATTAAAAGGACTATAATTTACATTATCCAACCTCTTACTTGAGGATTATGTCCATTTTACAGTGAATAAAACTTCTAATTTAAGTGATGTGGGCCTTCCTTGTATTCCTGAAAGGTTGGGTTTATATTAAATTTATAAATGTAAGTAGTTTTTAAAAAAATTTTTTTTAAGTTTTTTTAAAAAATATTTATTTATTTGGTTGTACCAGGTCTTATTTGCAGCACGTGGGCTCCTTTAGTTGTGGCAGGCAGGCTCCTTAGTTGCGGCATGCACGTGAGATCTAGTTCCCTGGCCGGGGATCGAACCCAGGCCCCCCGCATTGGAAGCGTGAAGTCTTAAGCACTGTGCCATCAGGGAAGTAAATAGTTTTGATATACCATGTGAGTGTACTATTTAAGGAAATCCTATTAGTAAATGTGAATATAGCAGTCAGCCTGTAAAATAGTTTCCTCAAGCAGATTCTCTGTTTTGGATATCCTTCTTTTCCCACATGTGGCTTTTATTAATGATAATATTTGACTTTCTTTTTTTCTTAATGCTTTCAGAAGTGACCAAAGTTCGAAGAAATCTCTTCAACCAGGAAATGATTTCTCCTTCAAAGAGATCTGTAAAGCGGGGGTTGCCTAGAAGCCATTCTGTGTCAGCTGTGGAAGGTCTAGAGTATAAACTTGACAACTTCAAGAGGACCAAAGGTACTACATTTTAGGGTAACCACGAGAAGGGGATTCTTGGACCCAAACCAGTCTCCAGACTCTTGTTGCAGAAGCTCATTAATCTCATGTTTTCCTCTCCTCTTTGGTTACCATCAGTTAATTTTCCACTTGGGGTCTCTCCCTCCAAGTTTAGATGAAGAATTAATCCTGGTTTTTCTCATTCCTCCCTTTCTAGTTACCCCTACAGACAACAGACAAACATCTATTTTATAAAAACAATTAAACAAAAACGAAAGATAGCGACTAGCAATTTTCTAGTCTTTCGGTGTGTTGGGGTTTTTTTTGCTTTTTTATAATTGAGACCATTCATGTATCATAAAATCAACTTTTAGTGGTTTTCAGTATATTCACAAAGTTGTGCAACCATCATGACACATTCCAGAACATTTTCATCATTCCAGAAAGAAGCCCTGTACCTACCCATTAGTAGTCACTCTCCATTTCTTCCAGTCTTCCCAGCTGTAGGCAACCACCAGTCTACTTTCTGTTTTTATAGATTTCTTATGGATATTTCTTTTAAGAGGAATCATATTATGTGGTCTTTGTAACTGGCTTTTTTTACTTTAGCATAATGTTTTCAAGGTTTGTACATGGTGTAGTACGTCTCAGCACTTCATTTCTTTTTATTGACAATAATATACCATTGTAGGATAAACTACATTTTACTTATCCATTCATCAATTGGTGGACATTTAAGTTGTTTCTACTTTTGGCTATTGTGAGTGATGCTGCTGTAAGCATTCATATATAAGATTGTGTGTAGACACATTTTTAATTCTCAGGCATATGCCTAGAAATGAAATTGCTGGGTCATATGGTAACTCTATGTTTAACTTTTTAAGCAGTTACCAGACTGTTTTCCAAAGTGGCTATACCATTTTATATTCCCACTAACAGTGTATGAGGGTTCTAATTTCTCCACATCCTTGCCACCACCTTCCATTGTCCCTCTTTGATTCTGCTCATCCTAGTGGGTGTAAAGTGGTGTGTCATTGTGGTTATGAGTTGCATTTCCTTGATAACTGATGTTGAGTTGCTTTTCATGTGCTCGCTGGCCATTTGTATATCTTCTTTGGAGAAATCTTTGCCCATTTTTAAAATAGGTTGTTTGTCTTTTCACTGTTGAGTTGTAAGAGTTCTTTATATATTCTAGATACCAGCCCCTTATCAGATATACAATTTGCAAATATTTCTTCCCCAATCTGTTGGGTTTTCTTTTCACTTTCTGGATAGTGTTCTTTGATACATAAAATATACATTAAAAAATACATATATGTATTAAAAATACATAAAATATTTTTAATTTTGATGATATCCATTTTTTAAAATTTATTTTTGGCTGCATTTGGTCTTCATTGTGGCATGTGGCATGTGGGATCTTTAGTTGCGGCATGCAAACTCTTAGTTGCAGCATCTGGGATCTAGTTCCCTGGGTTCATACCCGGGCCCCCTGCATTGGGAGCATGGAGTCTTAGCCACTAGACCACCAGCGAAGTCCCAATTTTTTTTTTTTAAATAAATTTATTTATTTATTTATTTATGGCTGCATTGGGTCTTCGTTGCTACACGCAGGCTTTCTCTAGTTGTGGCGAATGGGGGTCACTCTTCATTGTGGTACATGGGCTTCTCATTGTGGTGGCTTCTCTTGTTGCGGAACATGAGCTCTAGGCACACAGGCTTCAGTAGTTGTGGCATGTGGGCTCAGTAGTTGTGGCTTGCGGGCTCTAGAGTGCAGGCTCAGCAGTTGTGGCACACGGGCTTAGTTGCTCCGCAGCATGTGGGATCTTCCCAGACCAGGGCTTGAACCCGTTTCCCCTGCATTGGCAGGCAGATTCTTAACCACTGCAACACCAAGAAAATCCCCCCAATTCTTTTTATTTTTTAATATCTTTATTGGGGTATAATTGCTTTACAATGGTGTGTTAGTTTCTGCTTTATAACAAAGTGAATCAGTTATACATATACATATGTTCCCATATCTCTTCCCTTGCGTCTCCCTCCCTCCCACCCTCCCTATCCCACCCCTCCAGGCGGTCACAAAGCACCGAGCTGATCTCCCTGTGCCATGCGGCTGCTTCCCACTAGCTATCTACCTTATGTTTGTTAGTGTATATATGTCCATGCCTCTCTCTCGCCCTGTCACAGCTCACCCTTCCCCCTCCCCATATCCTCAAGTCCGTTCTCTAGTAGGTCTGTGTCTTTATTCCTGTCTTACCCCTAGGTTCTTCATGACGTTTTTTTTTTCTTAAATTCCATATGTATGTGTTAGCATACGGTATTTGTCTTTTTCTTTCTGACTTACTTCACTCTGTATGACAGACTCTAGGTCTATCCACCTCATTACAAGTAGGTCAATTTCGTTTCTTTTTATGGCTGAGTAATATTCCATTGTATATATGTGCCACCTCTTCTTTATCCATTCATCCGATGATGGACACTTAGGTTGTTTCCATCTCCGGGCTATTGTAAATAGAGCTGCAATGAACATTTTGGTACATGACTCTTTTTGAATTATGGTTTTCTCAGGGTATATGCCCAGTAGTGGGATTGCTGGGTCATATGGTAGTTCTATTTGTAGTTTTTTAAGGAACCTCCATACCGTTCTCCATAGTGGCTGAACCAATTCACATTCCCACCAGCAGTGCAAGAGTGTTCCCTTTTCTCCACACCCTCTCCAGCATTTATTGTTTCTAGATTTTTTGATGATGGCCATTCTGACTGGTGTGAGATGATATCTCATTGTAGCTTTGATTTGCATTTCTCTAATGATTAATGATCTTGAGCATTCTTTCATGTGTTTGTTGGCAGTCTGTATATCTTCTTTGGAGAAATGTCTATTTAGGTCTTCTGCCCATTTTTGGATTGGGTTGTTTGTTTTTTTGTTATTGAGCTGCATGAGCTGCTTGTAAATTTTGGAGATTAATCCTTTGTCATTTGCTTCATTTGCAAATATTTTATCCCATTCTGAGGGTTGTCTTTTGGTCTTGTTTATGGTTTCCTTTGCTGTGCAAAAGCTTTGAAGTTTCATTAGGTCCCATTTGTTCATTTTTGTTTTTATTTCCATTTCTCTAGGAGGTGGGTCAAAAAGGATCTTGCTGTGATTTATGTCACAGAGTGTTCTGCCTATGGTTTCCTCTAGGAGTTTTATAGTGTATGGCCTTACATTTAGGTCTTTAATCCATTTTGAGCTTATTTTTGTGTATGGTGGTAGGGAATGATCTGATCTCATACTTTTACATGTAGCTGTCCAGTTTTCCCAGCACCACTTATTGAAGAGGCTGTCCTTTCTCTACTGTACATTCCTGCCACCTTTATCAAAGATAAGGTGTCCATATGTGCGTGGGTTTATCTCTGGGCTTTCTATCCTGTTCCATTGATCTTTCTGTTTTTGTGCCAGTACCATACTGTCTTGATTACTGTAGCTTTGTAGTATAGTCTGAAGTCAGGGAGCCTGATTCCTCCAGCTCCTTTTTTCGTTCTCAAGATTGCTTTGGCTATTCGGGGTCTTTTGTGTTTCCATACAAATTGCGAAATTTTTTGCTCTAGTTCTGTGAAAAATGCCAGTGGTAGTTTGATAGGGATTGCATTGAATCTATAGATTGCTTTGGGTAGTAGAGTCATTTTCACAATGTTGATTCTTCCAATCCAAGAACATGGTATATCTCTCCATCTATTTGTATCATCTTTAATTTCTTTCATCAGTGTCTTATCATTTTTTGCATACAGGTCTTTTGTCTCCTTAGGTAGGTTTATTCCTAGATATTTTATTCTTTTTGTTGCAGTGGTAAATGGGAGTGTTTTCTTGATTTCACTTTCAGATTTTTCATCATTAGTATATAGGAATGCCAGAGATTTCTGTGTATTAATTTTGTATCCTGCTACTTTACCGAATTCATTGATTAGCTCCAGTAGTTTTCTGGTAGCATCTTTAGGATTCTCTATGTATAGTATCATGTCATCTGCAAACAGTGACAGCTTTACTTCTTCCTTTCCGATTTGGATTCCTTTTATTTCCTTTTCTTCTCTGATTGCTGTGGCTAAAACTTCCAAAACTATGTTGAATAAGAGTGGTGAGAGTGGGCAACCTTGTCTTGTTCCTGATCTTAGTGGAAATGCTTTCAGTTTTTCGCCATTGAGGATGATGTTTGCTGTGGGCTTGTCATATATGGCCTTTATTATGTTGAGGAAAGTTCCCTCTATGCCTACTTTCTGCAGGGTTTTTATCATAAATGGGTGTTGAAGTTTGTCAAAAGCTTTCTCTGCATCTATTGAGATGATCATATGGTTTTTCTCCTTCAATTTGTTAATTGATAGATTTGCGTATATTGAAGAATCCTTGCATTCCTGGAATAAACCCCACTTGATCATGGTGTATGATCCTTTTAATGTGCTGTTGGATTCTGTTTGCTAGTATTTTGTTGAGGATTTTTGCATCTATGTTCATCAGTGACATTGGCCTGTAGTTTTCTTTCTTTGTGACATCCTTGTCTGGTTTTGGTATCAAGGTGATAGTGGCCTCGTAGAAGGAATTTGGGAGTGTTCCTCCCTCTGCTATATTTTGGAAGAGTTTGAGAAGGATGGGTGTTAGCTCTTTTCTAAATGTTTGATAGAATTCGCCTGTGAAGCCATCTGGTCCTGGGCTTTTGTTTGTTGGAAGATTTTTAATCACAGTTTCAATTTCAGTGCTTGTGATTGGTCTGTTCATATTTTCTGTTTCTTCCTGATTCAGTCTTGGCAGGTTGTGCTTTCTAAGAATTTGTCCATTTCTTCCAGGTTGTCCATTTTATTGGCATAGAGTTGCTTGTAGTAATCTCTCATGATCTTTTGTATTTCTGCAGTGTCAGTTGTTACTTCTCCTTTTTCATTTCTAATTCTATTGATTTGAGTCTTCTCTCTTTTTTTCTTGATGATTCTGGCTAATGGTTTATCTATTTTATTTATCTTCTCAAAGAACCAGCTTTTAGTTTTATTGATCTTTGCTATCATTTCCTTCATTTCTTTTTCATTTATTTCTGATCTGATATTTATGATTTCTTCTGCTAACTCTGGGGTTCTTTTGTTCTTCTTTCTCTAATTGCTTTAGGTGCAAGGTTAGATTGTTTATTCAAGATGTTTCCTGTTTCTTAAGGTGGGCTTGTATTGCTATAAACTTCCCTCTTAGAACTGCTTTTGCTGCATCCCATAGGTTTTGGGTTGTCATGTTTCCATTGTCATTTGTTTCTAGGTATTTTTTGATTTCTTCTTTGATTTCTTCAGTGATCACTTCGTTATTAAGTAGTGTATTGTTTAGCCTCTATGTGTTTGTATTTTTTACAGATCTTTTCCTGTAATTGGTATCTAGTCTCATAGCGTTGTGGTTGGAAAAGATACTTGATACAATTTCAGTTTTCTTAAATTTACCAAGGCTTGATTTGTGACCCAAGATATGATCTATCCTGGAGAATGTTCCATGAGCACTTGAGAAAAATGTGTATTCTGTTGTTTTTGGATGTAGTGTCCTATATATATCAATTAAGTCCATCTTGTTTAATGTATCATTTAAAGCTTCTGTTTTCTTGTTTATTTTCGTTTTGGATGATCGGTCCATTGGTGAAAGTGGGGTGTTAAAGTCCCCTACTATGAATGTGTTACTGTCGATTTCCCCTTTTATGGCTGTTAGTATTTGCCTTATGTATTGAGGTACTCCTATGTTGGGTGCATAAATATTTACAATTGTTATATCTTCTTTTTGTATCGATCCCTTGATCATTATGTAGTGCCCTTCTTTGTTTCTTCTAATAGTCTTTATTTTAAAGTCTATTTTGTCTGATATGAGAATTGCTACTCCAGCTTTCTTTTGGTTTCCATTTGCATGGAATATCTTTTTCCATCCCCTACTTTCAGTCTGTATTTGTCTCTAGGTTGGAAGTGGGTCTCTTGTAGATAGCATATATATGGGTCTTGTTTTTGTATCCATTCAGCCAATCTGTGTCTTTTGGTGGGAGCATTTAGTCCATTTACATTTAAGGTAATTATCGATATGTATGTTCCTATTCCCATTTTCTAAATTGTTTTGGGTTCATTATTGTAGGTCTTTTCCTTCTCTTGTGTTTCTTGCCTAGAGAAGTTCCTTTAGCATTTGTTGTAAAGCTGGTTTGGTGGTGCTGAAGTCTCTCAGCTTTTGCTTGTCTGTAAAGGTTTTAATTTCTCCATCAAATCTGAATGAGATCCTTGCTGGGTAGAGTAATCTTGGTTGCAGATTTTTCTCCTTCATCACTTTAAATATGTCCTGCCACTCCCTTCTGGCTTGTAGAGTTTCTGCTGAAAGATCAGCTGTTAACCTTATGGGGATTCCCTTGTGTGTTATTTGTTGTTTTTCCCTTGCTGATTTTAATATGCTTTCCTTGTATTTAATTTTTGACAGTTTGATTAATATGTGTCTTGGTGTATTTCTCCTTGGATTTATCCTGTATGGGACTCTCTGTGCTTCCTGGACTTGATTAACTGTTTCCTTTCCCATATTAGGGAAGTTTTTAACTATAATCTCTTCAAATATTTTCTCAGTCCCTTTTTTTTCTCTTCTTCTTCTGGAACCCCTATAATTCGAACGTTGGTGCGTTTAATGTTGTCCCAGAGGTCTCTGAGACTGTCCTCAGTTCTTTTCATTCTTTTTTCTTTATTCTGCTCTGCAGTAGTAATTTCCACTATTTTATCTTTCAGGTCACTTATCCGTTCTTCTGCCTCAGTTATTTTGCTATTGATCCCATCTAGAGTATTTTTAATTTCATTTATTGTGTTGTCCATCGTTGTTTGTTTCATCTTTAGTTCTTCTAGGTCCTTGTTAAATGTTTCTTGCATTTTGTCTATTCTATTTCCAAGATTTTGGATCATGTTTACTGTCATTATTCTGAATTCTTTTTCAGGTAGACTGCCTATTTCCTCTTCATTTGTTAGGTCTGGTGGGTTTTTATCTTGCTCCTTCATCTGGTGTGTGTTTTTCTGTCTTCTCATTTTGCTTATCTTACTGTGTTTGGGGTCTCCTTTTTGCAAGCTGCAGGTTCGTAGTTCCCGTTGTTTTTGGTGTCTGTCCCTAGTGGCTAAGGTTGATTCAGTTGGTTATGTAGGCTTCCTGGTGGAGGGGACTAGTGCCTGTGTTCTGGTGGAAGAGGCTGGATCTTTTCTCTCTGGTGGGCAGGTCCACGTCTGGTGGTGTGTTTTGCGGTGTCTGTGGACTTATGATTTTAGGCAGCCTCTCTGCTAATGGGTGGGGTTGTGTTCCTGTTTTGCTAGTTGTTTGGCACAGGGTGTCCAGCACTGTAGCTTGCTGGTCGTTGAGTGAAGCTGGGTGCTGGCGTTGAGATGGAGATCTCTGGGAGATTTTCACCGTTTGATATTACATGGAGCTTGGAGGTCTCTTGTTGACCGGTGTCCTGAAGTTGGCTCTCCCACCTCAGAGGCACAGCACTGACTCCTGGCTGCAGCACCAAGAGCCTTTCATCCACACGGTTCAGAATAAAAGGGAGAAAAAGTAGAGAGAAAGAATTAGTAGAAGTAGGAAGAAAGAAAGGAAGGAAGGAAGGAAGAAGAAAGAAGGAAAGAAAGAAAGGAGAGAGGGAGGGAAGGACGGTGGAAGGAAGGAGGGAAGGAAGGAAAAAAGAAAGAAGATAAAGTAAAATAAAGTAAAATATAATAGTTATTAAATTAAAAATTATTAAGAAAAAGAATTTAAAAAAAAAAAACGGACGGATAGAAACTTAGGACAAATGGTGGAAGCAAAGCTATACAGACAAAATCTCATACAGAAGCATACACATACACACTCACAAAAAGAGGAAAAGGGGAAAAAATCATAAATCTTGCTCTCAAAGTCCACCTCCTCAATTTGGGATGATTCGTTGTCTAAAGGAGGGAAGGAAGGAAAGAAAGAAAGAAGATATAGTAAGATAAAGTTATTAAAATTAATTATTAAGAAAACAAT
Organism: Monodon monoceros; assembly: GCF_005190385.1. Lineage (NCBI taxonomy): Eukaryota > Metazoa > Chordata > Mammalia > Artiodactyla > Monodontidae > Monodon > Monodon monoceros. Next base: position 37,632,016 of record NW_021703778.1, on the reverse strand, counting down.
TTACAAAAAGAAAAAAAAAAAACGGACGGATAGAACCCTAGGACGAATGGTGGAAGCAAAGCTATACAGACAACATCTCACACAGAAGCATACATATACACACTCACAAAAAGACGAAAAGGGAAAAATCATAAATCTTGCTCTCAAAGTCCACCTCCTCAATTTGGGATGATTCGTTGTCTATTCATGTATTCCACAGATGCAGGGCACATCAAGTTGATTGTGGAGCTTTAATCCGCTGCTTCTGAGGCTGCTGGGAGATATTTCCCTTTCTCTTCTTTGTTCTCACAGCTCCCAGGGGCTCAGCTTTGGATTTGGCCCCGCCTCTGTATGTAGGTCGCTGGAAGGCGTCTGTTTTTCGCTCAGACAGGACGGGGTTAAAGGAGCCGCTGATTCGGGGGCTCTGGCTCACTCAGGCCAGGGGTGGGGGGGGAGGGAGGGGCACGGAGTGCGGGGCGGGCCTGCGGCGGCAGAGGCCGGCATGACATTGCACCAGCCTGAGGCTCGCCGTGCGTTCTCCCGGGGAAGTTGTCCCTGGATCCCGGGAACCTGGCAGTGGCTGGCTGCACAGGCTCCCCGGAAAAGGGGTGTGGATAGTAACCTGTGCTCGCACACAGGCGTCTTGGTGTCGGCAGCAAAAGCCTTAACGTCTAATGCCCGTCTCTGGGGACCACGCTGATAGCCGCAGCTCGCACCCGTCTCTGGAGCTCCTTTAAGCAGCGCTCTTAATCCCCTCTCCTCGTGCACCAGGAAACAAAGAGGGAAGAAAAAGTCTCTTGCCTCTTCGGCAGCTCCAGACCTTTTCCCGGACTCCCTCCCGGCTGGCCGTGGTGCACTAACCCCTTCAGGCTGTGTTCATGCTGCTAACCCCAGTCCTCTCCCTGCACTCCGACAGAAGCCCGAGCCTCAGCTCGCAGCCCCGGCTGGTGAGCAGACAAGCCTCTCGGGCTGGTGAGTGCCGGTCGGCACCGATCCTCTGTGCGGGAATCTCCCTGCTTTGCCCTCCACACCCCTGCTGCTGCGCTCTTCTCCGCGGCTCTGAAGCTACCCCTCTCCGCCACCTGCAGTCTCCACCCGCGAAGGGGCTTCCTAGTGTGTGGAAACCTTTCCTCCTTCACAGCTCCCTCCCATTGGTGCAGGTCCCGCCCCTATTCTTTTGTCTCTGTTTTTTCTTTTTTTCTTTTGCCTTACCCAGGTACGTGGGGGGGTTTCTTGCCTTTTGGGAGGTCTGAGGTCTTCTGCCAGCGTTCAGTAGGTGTTCTGTAGGAGTTGTTCCACGTGTAGATGTATTTCTGGTGTATCTGGCTCCTAACTGCTGGTGGTTTATGCTATCCTTGAAGTTCCTTGTCTTATAGATGTATCACTTCAATCTTCACTTCTGTCTTCACATGGCTTTCCACTTTGTGTCTGTGTGTTTCAAATATCTTCTTTCTCTTACTAGGATCCCCCCAATTCTTTTTAAATGTTAGGTAGAATTCAGCAGTGAAGCCATCTAGTCCTGGGTATTTTTCGGAAGGTTTTTTTTTGTGTGTTTTATTTTTATAAATTTATTTATTTATTTTTGGCTGTGTTGGGTCTTCGTTTCTGTGCGAGGGCTTTCTCTAGTTGCGGCAAGCGGGGGCCACTCTTCATTGCGGTGCACGGGCCTCTCCCATTGCGGAGCACAGGCTCCAGATGCACAGGCTCAGTAGTTGTGGCTCACGGGCCCAGTTGCTCCACGGCATGTGGGATCTTCCCAGACCAGGGCTCGAACCCGTGTCCCCTGCACTGGCAGGTAGATTCTCAACCACTGCACCACCAGGGAAGCCCCGGAAGTTTTTTGATAACAGTTTCTTTTTTTTTTTTTTTACTTGTTATAGGTTTATTCAGATTTTCTGTTGCTTAGTCTGTTTTCAGTAGTTTGTGTCTTTCTAGTAATTTGTCCATTTCATCTAGGTTTTCTAATTTGCTGCTATACAGTTGTTTGTAGTGTTACCTAATAGTTCTTTTTTATTTCTGTAAGGCTGGTAGTTTTATTCTCTCTTTCATAGTTGTTTGAGTGTTCTGTATTTTTTCTTTGTCAATCTAGCTAAAGGTTTGTTAAAGATCTTTTCAAAGAGCCAACTTTTGGTTTCATTGATTTTTCTATTATTTTTCTACTCTTAATTTTGTTTACTTCCTGTGTAATCTTTATTTTTTCCTTCCCTCTACTTGCTTTGATGTTAGTTTGATCTTTTTCAGTTTTTTTAAGATTAAGGTTTTGTTATTGATTATTTAAAATACATGCTTTTTAAAAATTTATATCACTCATTGAACAGTTTATCACCACTGTCCTTTTTTTAAATTTTTTTATTTTATATTGGAGTATAGTTGATTTACAATGTTGTGTTAGTTTCAGGTGTACAGCAAAGTGATTCAGTTACACATTATCATATATCCATTCTTTTTCAGACTCTTTTCCCATATAGGTTATTAGAGAATATGGAATAGAGTTCTTTGTGCTCTACAGTAGAAGCTTGTTGATTATCTGTTTTATATATAGTAGTGTATATATGTTAATTCCCAATTCCTAATTACCCCCACCTTTCCCCTCTGGTAACCATAAGTTTGTTTTCAAAGTCTGAGTCTGTGTCTGTTTTGTAAATGAGTTCATTTGATCATTTTTTTAGATTCCACATATAAGTTATATCATATTTGTCTTTCTCTGACTTACTTCACTTAGTATGATAATTTCTAGGTCTATCCATGTTGCTGCAAATTGCATTATTTCGTTCTTTTTTATGGCTAATATTCCATTGTATATATGTACCATGTCTTCTTTATCCTTTCCTCTGCTGATGAACATTTAGGTTGCTTCCATGTCTTGGCTGTTGTAAATAGTGCCGCAGTGAACATTGGGGTGCATGTATCTTTTCGAATTATGGCTTTTTCCAGATATATATGCCCAGGAGTGGGATTGCTGGATCATATGGTAGTTCTATTTTTAGTTTTTAAAGGAACCTCCATACTGTTCCCCATAGTGGTTTAAGTACCAATGTAAATGTACCAGTTTACATTCCCAACAACAGTGTAGGAGGGTTCCAGGCTTCTTTTTTGTTTTTGTTTTTGACCACGCTGCATGGCTTGTGGGATCTTAGTTCCCTGACTAGGGATCGAACCCATGCCCCCTGCAATGGAAGCGCGGAGTCCTTACCACTGGACTGCCAGGGAATTCCCCAGACTTCTTTTTTAATACAGCTTTTTACAGGTACAAATTCCCCTCTAAGTGCTGCTTTAGCTTCATCCTATAAGTTTTGGTATGTTGTTTTCAATTTCATCATCTCAAAATATTTTCTAATTTCCCTTGTGATTTTTTTTCTTTGGTCCTTTGGCTATTTAGGAGGGTGTAAATTTTCACATATTTGTTAATTTCACAAATTTCTGTTATTAATTTCTAATTTCATACCTTTGTAGTTGAAGAACATACTTTGTATGATTTTGGTCTTTTTAAATTTTTTGAGACTTGTTTTATGGCCTAACATTTGGCCTGTTCTGGCGAATATTCTGTGTGTACTTGAGAAGAATGTGTGTTCTGCTCTTGGGTAGAATGCCTGTAGATGTCTGTTATGCCTAGTCTGTTTATGGTGTTCAAGTCTTCTGTTTTCTTTTTGATCTTCTGTATAGATGTTCTATCATTGAAATCAGGGCATTAAAGTCTCCAAGTATTATTGTTGACTTATCTATTTTTTTCTTCCTTCAATTCTGTCAGTTTCACGCTTCATAGAGTTTGGGGCCCTGTTGTTAGTTGCGTGTATATGTTTATAATTGTATCACTTAATGGATTGAATTTTTTAAATCAACATGATGAACTTTGTCTTTTGAACCTTTTTTGACTTAAAATCTATTTTGACAATAATATAGCCATGCGCGCTCTCTTTTGCATACAGTATCTTTTTCTGTCCTTTTACTTTCAACCTCTTTGAATCTAAAGTGAGCTTATAGACAGAATATAGTTGCATCATATTTTTAAAAATCCATTCTGCCAATTTCTGCCTTTTTTTTTTTAACATTTATTTTTTTTATTTGGTTGTGCTGGGTCTTAGTTGCAGCTCACCAGCTCCTTAGTTGTGGCACATGGGCTCCTTAGTTATGGCATGCATGTGGGACCTAGTTCCCTGACTAAGGATCAAACCTGGGCTCCCTGCATTGGGAGCACAGAGTCTTAACCACTGTACCACCAGGGAAGTCCCCAATTTCTGCCTTTTAATTGAAACACTTGATCCATTTACATTTAATGTAGTTACTGATAAGGAAGGACTTCTGCCATTTTCTACTTATTTTTTTATATGTCTTATACCTCTTTTGTTCTTTCATTTCTCTGTTACTGCCATTTTTGTAGATGATTTTTTATTTTTTGTAGTGTATTGTTTGGATTCCCTTCATCTTTTTTTCTGTATATTTTCTAATTATTTTCTTAGTGTTTACCTTGGAGATTACAATTAACACCTTAAATTTAAACCTGTTGAATAATACGACTTAGTTTCAATAGTATACACTCTTTTCCTATATATTTCCATCATATTTAGCAAATTTACAACCATTATTTCTCCCAACTTTTTTCTGCCCTTTTCTCTCTTCTCCTTTTTCTTCTTCTAGGACTCCCAGTGTCTGTATATTGTTATGCTTGATGGTGTCTCACAGGTCCCTTAAGCAGGCTTTGTTCATTTTTCTTCATCCTCTTTTCTTTCTGCTCAGATTGGATAATTTTGTCTTATCTTCAAGTTTATTGATTCTTCTGCCTGCTCAAATCTGAGGTTGAACCCCTCTAGTGAACTTTTCATTTCAGTTATTGTACTTTTCAGCTCAAAAATTTCCTGTTTGGTTCCTTTATATAATTTCTGTCCCTTTATTGGTATTCTTATTTTATTTATCCATTGTTTTCCTTATTTCTTTTAATTCTTTGTTCTTTTTTTTTTCCTTGAGCTCATGAGCATGTTTAGAATATTTGATTTAACATATTTGACCAGTGATTCCAATGTCTGGGATTTCTCAAGGGTGGTTTCTGTCAAATTCTTTTTTCCTGGACACACTTTCCTGTTTCTTTGTATGCTTTATAATTCTTTTTTGAGAATTAGATATTCTGAATATTACAGTTGGTTAACTCTGGAGATCAAATTCTCCCACTTCTGAGGAATTGCTGATCTTTGCTTATTGAGGGCCTGTCCATTTGTGCGTTTTCCAAACTATTTTTTACAAAGCGTGTATTCCTTCTTGTGTGGTCACTGAAGTTTCTGTTCTGTTATCTCTGTGGTTAGCCAGTGACCTGACAAAGATTTCCTTAAGTGTCTGGCTCCAAAAAGGTGTTCCTGTCCCTCTAAATCTTCTGTTAGATGCAGTGGGGGAAAGCTGCTGCAGCCTGAGAGAGCAGAAATCAAGGCGAATGTCTGCACCAGCCCCACAGGACTCCACTCTCCAAAGCACACTGACTGAACCGTATAACCCCAAATTTGGAAGACAGGGTCCCCACTGTCTGCCCTACCGCCAGCCAGCTGCTCCTAGACTGCGGGCCGCTGTCCCCACAGCTACAGCAGGGCTGAGGAAAGGAGGCTGGTAGCTGGTTCGTGCACATCATTTACTTACTAAATATCAGCCTCTTCCTTCATCAGGCACTTCCCTGGTTGTCATAAGTGCCAGTCAGGTTCCAGAGTTCCAAAATAGTTTACTCTGATAATTTTTTTCCCTAGTTTACTAGTTGTTTTGGGGGAGGGACCAAACCCTAGAGCTTCCTACTTCCCTGTTTCATGTGATGTCACTTTTTCTAGGGGTTACAATTAAGTATCTTAATTTATCTAGTTGAGGTTAATACCAACTTAATTTCAGGAGTATACAAAAACTTTGCTCCTGTATAACTCTGTTTTCTATCCCCTTCTTTGGGCTGTATTGTCATACAGATTACATGTTTATGCATTGTATGCCCATCAGTACATTTGTAATCATTGCTTTATCTTTTACCTCAAAGGAGAAAAGGATTACAAACAAAAATACTTTTTTTTTTTTTTTTTTGCTGTACGAGGGCCTCTCACTGTTGTGGCCTCTCCCGTTGTGAAGCACAGGCTACGGACGCGCAGGCTCAGCGGCCATGGCTCACGGGCCCAGCTGCTCCGTGGCATGTGGGATCTTCCCGGACCGGGGCACGAACCCGTGTTCCCTGCATCGGCAGGCAGACTCTCAACCACGGCACCACCAGGGAAGCCCCAAAGATACTTTTATTCTGTCCTTTGCATTTACTTGTATAGTTGCCTTTACAGTGCTCTTTAATTCTTCATGTGGATTCATGTTACTGTATAGTGCCCTTTCCTTTCATCCTGAAAGACTCCCTGTAGAACTGACATTACTTTTAGGGCTGGTCTGCTAGTGTCAGATTCTCTCAGTGTTGTTTTTTGGGTGTTTCTTTGGAGGTGGAGAGGATGTGCTGATTTCTCCTTCATGTTTGAGTAACAGTTTTAGAGGATATAGAATCCTTGAGTCTTTTTCTTTCAGCATTTTGCCTTTCATCACAGTGCCTTTTTGTTATCCTATGTTTCTGATGAGAAATCAGCTGTTAATCTTATTGAGGGTTCCTGGTACATGATGGATCACTGCTTTCTTGATTCTTTCAAGATTCTCTCTTCCCCTTTGGCTTCTAACAGTTTGATTATGATGTGTCTGGTGTGGATCTCTTTGACTTTATCACACTTAGGTTTGTTGAGCTTCTTGGCTACGTAATGTCTGTCATCAAACATTGGAAGTTTTCAGCCAGTATTTCTTCAAATATTTTTTCTGCCTCTTTGTCTCCTCTTCCTCCAGGACTCCCACTGTGTCTATGTTATTATGCTTGATTGTGTCGTACGGGTGTCTGAGACCGTTCATTTTTCTTCTTTTTTCTTTTTGTCCCTCAGACTGGATAATCTCAATTACTTGTTTTCAATTTTGTTGATTCTTTCTTCTGCCACCTCATATCAACTGCTGGGCCCCTCTAATGAGTTTTTCATTTTAGATAGTGTACTTTTCAACTTCAGAATTTCTATATGGTTCTGTTTTTTTTGTTTGTTTGTTTTTTTAAATGGAAAGGACCTTGTTGGCTACTTTGTATGGGCCAGGAGCTGCTGTAAGCATTTACACAGATTTGCTCTTTTATTCCTAAATGCACACACACTTTTTTTATTATTATTAATTAATTAATTTATTTTTGCTGTGTTGGGTCTTAGTTTCTGTGCGAGGGCTTTCTCTAGTTGTGGCAAGCAGGGGCCACTCTTCATCGTGGTGCGCGGGCCTCTCACTATCACGGCCTCTCTTGTTGCAGAGCACAGGCTCCAGACGCGCAGGCTCAGTAGTTTGTGGCTTACGGGCCTAGTTGCTCTGCGGCATGTGGGATCCTCCCAGACCAGGGCTCGAACCCGTGTCCCCTGCATTGGCAGGCAGACTCCCAACCACTGCACCACCAGGGAAGCCCTGGTTCTGTTTTTTAATGATATCTCTATTGACATTCTCTGTTTGGCAAGTCATCAGGCTCATTCATACATTCCTTTAGTTCTTTAGATATGATTTTTTTTTCCTTTGGACATACTTCAGATAGCTAATTTAAGGTCTTGGGCTAATAAATTCAATGTCTGGACTTCCTCAGGGATGCTTTCTGTTGAATGATTTTTTTTTTCCCACTGTGTGTGGGCCATTCTTTCTTGTTTCTTGTCTCATATTTTTTGTTGACAACTGGACATTTTAAATAATGAGTCAACTCTGACGATCAGATTGCCACTGCTCCAGGGCAGGGTTTGTTGTTACCATTACTGCTTTTGTTTGTTTACTTTCCTGAACTAAGTCTTTTAAGTCTGTATTCTGTCATGTGTAGCCACTGAAGTCTCTGCTTGGTTAGCTTAGTGGTCAGCTAAGGGTTGGACAGAGATTTTCTTACATGCGCAGAACCAGTAAGTTTCCCAGCCTTTGCTGAGGGGCCCTATGTGTGCATTGGCTCATGTCTTCAATACTCAGCCAGACATTTTACAACTCTTTCTGTTTTCCAGAGCCTCAAGGTCAGCCAGAGGTGACAGCTAAGGGCCTTCTTGGGTCCATCCTGGGCATGCACACAGCCCTACCACACATGTACTTTTAGGGTCCCAGGAGTGTGTCAGAAGTCAGCAGAGTCCCTTAGGGACATCTCACTCCCCAGTTTTCCCATCTAAACTTCTGGTCAGCTTGTGGTTTGCCCCAAGTGTTATCACCACCTCAGGCAGCTGTGATGTTTACAGTTGCTGCTGATTGTTTTCAGTAAATGCTCCCTGGGAAAAAGTTGTTTGCATTGGATGAGTTCTGAGTCAGGTCAAATAAAGACAGGCCTTGTGAGTGGGATTTTCCAGGGAACCGCCAGACAGACCAAATAGTTATCTGGGAATGGGGCTTTGGAGGAGCTTGGATCCCATTCTGTTCCATCCAGAGGCTCCTGGGCTGTTGGTTTTCACTGTAATTATGGGCTTTTGGTTCTCCAGGCTACCACGGGCCTAGGGAGAGGAGGTTGGGATTGGGGCAAGTTAAAGTTCCACAAAGCTTGCTATTCTTAATGAGATTCAGCTGCTTTTGTTGAATAAATACTCCCTGGATTGTTCCAAACTGGTTAATTCCCAGAGTTCTGGAAAAATTGATTTTGAATTTTTGCCAGTGTTCTCGTTCCTTTAATGGAGGAGAGTTTTTTTAAGAGGTCCTTACTCCACATTCCTGCTGGCATCACTCCTCTTTCTAGTCATTTTTATCTCCCTTAAAACCAGTCCTCCCATGAGTAGCTTGCATACCTACTCTATTGAGAAAACTTATGCCAGAGCATAAGTTAGATTTATCGTTATATTAAATATCTTATTGCATGACACATCAGCATTTTCACATGCTTTATTTCATTTAATCATAAATACAAGAACCACCAAGTAGGTGCACAGGTGTGTTAGCCCAAATAAATGAGAACTTTTCACTTTTTCAGGAATATTATCTTAAAATTTTATAATATTTTACATTGGCTTATTTATTATTAAACTCTAATAGTGCTGATGAATTGTTATATCATGTTAAATTGAGTCTTATGGTTAGACCTTGGTCCAAAAGACCATTAAGAGCCACTCTGGCTAAACATTAGACCATATTTAAGTTCAAACTGTTCCCTTTGCCTTGCTCTTCCTTCTTGATAAGATTATGTGAAATTTATCCTTTTTACATTTTAGGTTATCGCAAGCTGCTAACCAAGAGTGTGGCCGAGACTCCAGTACATAAGCAAATCTCCAGAAGGCTGCTTCATAGACAGATCAAGGGCAGGTAAATGACATCCTTGTCTATCTTCTTCATACACCTGCACAGCCCTCCTAATCTTATGGGCCATGTTTACCTTCTCATGACCTTTGTGACTCTAGTCTCAACTGTGTTGCTTATAACCAAAGAGCATTCTGTAGATTTTATGGGGGCTGGAGATCCATACAGAATGCACTCTTTGTGTCTCGCCTCTTTCACTTGGCATAATTATTGAGATTTATCCATGTTGCATATATCAATAGTTCCATTTTATTGCTGAGTAGTATTCCATTTGAATGCATACTGCATGATTTAAAAATCTATTCATGTGTTGACCTGGGGAAGGAGGGAGTCTCACTGCCAGGCAAGGCTGGAAGTCTGGGATCCCAACTTGGCCTGTGGTGGGACCACAGCTTGCCATGGCACTTGGAGTAGGGCAGTTCTGGTCTGAAAGTTTCTGTCTTGCTTGGCTGCCTCTTTCCTGGTTCTTTGGCTAAGGAGAGCTAGCTATCCTTAGGGCAGTTTTCATCTGCACCTCTTGGTGTATCGGGGTTGTCAGGTTGTCGAGCGCCCAATCTAGGAGCTCCGGGGGCTCACTGCCCTGTCTCTCCTCAGGTCCTAAAGTCCCAAGCCTCTTCTCTCCACCTTTGAGAGTCTTACGCTTCCTTTATATGTAATATCCAGGGTTCTTAGCTGTACATAACAGGGAGAATGGGGAGAAGTGCATCTATCTACTCCTTCTTGTCAAGGCTCCATCTGGACATTATTTGTGTGTGGATTTTACACACTTGTGCATGTTTATCTACAGGGTAAATTGTAAGAAGTGAAATTTGTGGGTCAGAAGGTATACATATTTTTAACTTTATGTTGTCAAACTGCTTTCCAAAAAAAAATATTCTTACCATTTCATTCTTGACAGTAATGTGTGAGAGTGCTTGCCAAAGACCACTTGTGGTCTTTGTTACCTTGTGAGGTGTGAACCTGTAGCTCTTTGACATGCGTCATTTATGAGTGGTGTTGAATAATCCTTGTACTTGCTGTTCCTCAAGGTCCTCTGACCCTGGTCCTGAAATTGACGTTGTTGAAGAGTCCCCAGAAAAAGGAGAAGATGGTATTACCTACTTTTGTTTTTTTTTAGGGTTCTCAGTTTTTGTGTTTCCTCTACTTTCTGTGAAAGCTATTCTATACTGGTATTATCGCTCAGCATAGCCTAAGATACTTTACAGACATTATGACAGCTCTGGGCCCACAACGTATATCAGTACATATTTACTGGTGAATGGTCTTTTACATAGAATGTACTGAGAGTTTCTGGAGAAGAAATACTTTTACACAAGAGAAATGGGATTCAGAGTGAAAGCTAAACTACTACGTTAATATAAAGTGCTGTGGCTTTTTAAAAAATATATATTTATTTGTTTGTTTATTTTGGCTGCACCGGGTCTTAGTTGCAGCATGCAGGATCTTTTAGTTGTGGCATGCGGACCCTTAGTTGCAGCATGCGTGCGGGGTCTAGTTCCCCGACCAGGGATTGAACTTGGGTCCCCCTGCATTAGGAGCGTGGAGTCTTACCCACTGGACTACCAGGGAAGTCCCCTGTGCCTTATTTTTGAAGTATACATGATGATGGGGCTTCCCTGGTGGTGCAGTGGTTGAGAGTCCACCTGCCGATGCAGGGAACACGGGTTTGTGCCCCGGTCTGGGAAGATCCCACGTGCCACAGAGTGGCTAGGCCTGTGAGCCATGGCCGCTGAGCCTGTGCGTCCAGAGCCTGTGCTCCACAACAGGAGAGGCCACAACAGTGAGAGGCCCGCGTACCACACACAAAAAAAGTATATATGATGGAGGAGGGGTTTCCAAAAACTAACTTCTTTAAATCAAGTAGTTTATGTTTATTGTAGAAAAATTAGAAAACACAGAGAAGCCAAGAATTTAATTATCACTTGGTAATCCCACAAATTAGAAATAAGTCTGTTGAGGGAGGAGATATGGGGATATATGTATACATATAGCTGATTCACTTTGTTATACAGCAGAAACTAACACACCATAGTAAAGCAATTGTATTCCAATAAATGTTTTAAAAAAGAGAAAGAAAAAACTATTAACATTTAGCTTTAATAATACTCTTACAGGTGTTGTTTCTATACAAATATGTGTAACATAAATATGAAAACTCATTTTTAAACTTTTTAACAACTCACACTATACAAACCTTTTTTCACTCTACATCATTCTTAAAGGTGGCATGTTATGAAATTTCTGCAGATTATAGTGGGGGGGTCAGGGTTTTTTTGGGTTTTGGTTTTTGTGGGGGGTTTTTTTTGTTGTTTTTTTGGTACTTTGTTGGGGCCATGTATCATATCCCTCTTAGCTTTGTCTCACTTCAGAGATCTCAAAGCCAATAGCTTGTCAAATTTCCATCTTGTACGTGGTATTACATAAATCTTACCCATTTAATATGTGGGGAAATGTCAAGCTTGCGTTTCTTCTTGTCAGAACTAACTGTGATTAGTTCTTGTAGAAGTAAGTTTGAGACGAAGTCCTCGAATCAAGCAGTTGGCATTCAGCAGGAAAAATTCTGGTTCCTTCTACTCTGTGTCTCAACCAAAGTCTCGAAGTATACAACAAGTTCACTCATTCCAGCAAGTCAAGTCAGGTAACAATGCTTGCCTACCTTTCTTCAGAGGTCCATGCAGATTTGATGGGGAGTGTTGTTGGGAAAAGAATGAAGTTTGACGTTGGAGAAATAGAATAGGTATAAATATTTGAGGTTCAGAGTGATGACCAGATGAACAATCCATGGCCACCGTTTTCAGAGTCATCCCTTTAGATTCCTACGGCTGGCTGTCCACATTATCCTTGTGGGTAATTCATTCATTCAAGAGGAAATTACCTGTAATTTCTACCATATGTTCAGATCCTACAGAAAGGCATCTCCAGGTGGAAGGTGCTGTTTGTCCTTCATTCTTTTATCATTATTAGCTTGGATTATCAGATGTCTTTTTATATTTGTCTTTGCAAATTAAATTATTTCAGTTGCCTACATCTCCTAACACAGGGACTGGGCTTGATATGCAGTGTTAAAATTCAAGAAGGCAGCAATTATTGGACTGCTGTCATAATTAGGTGGGATCTGCCCCTATTTGCTCTAAAAGAATTATCATCTTTCTCGTATGGACTGGCTGTTTTATGGGTATTTGGTGCGGGAGGCGGGTGGGGTGTGCAGGAGTTGAGAAAGAATGAAATATTGTAACTGTTTTTGACTTGCAGACCAAAGAGAAAATTCTCCAATCCAAAGTATTCGGTCTCCCAAGAGGCTTCTTTTCGGGGCAGTGTCTGAGATGATCAGTCCCTCTGAGAAGGGTTCAGCTCGAATTAAAAGGCCTTCAGGAAACACATTGGGTTCTGAAATACCTATAGCTTATCAGGTATAAAATTACGATGATGTTTCAGATAGTATAGTTTGGGGAGCATGTAGTCATGGACAAGGAAAACCACTGAGTCCAGTAGGGAAGAGAAGATAATAACAGATGTGAGGTGGTTGGGGTTGACTTGAATGAATGATTATTGGGTGTATGGGGACTTAGGTAGCAGTTGGGCTGAGGCCAAGGTGGCAGGGAGGAGATAGAAAGATCTCGCCCTACTCACTTGGCTTCATCTTCCATTTATATTGGACACTACGTATATATCCTTCTGAAATGTGCAGTAGCATTCGTCTGTTTCTGTTAGATTGCCCACTCGATCCAGTCACCCATGTTAGAAACCTGGGAGTCATCCTGGACTTCCCCCTCTCCTCAGGCCTGGCTACTCAATTAGTCCTGCCCATTTTACTGACAAACTATCTCATACCCATTCCCTCTTCTCCATCCCTGCAGTTCCTGCCCTAGTTCAGTTCTGCCTGGAACACTTCAGTAGCCTCTTCTCTCTCAAATTCATCCTGTCCCCAGAGGTCAGAGGGACCTTTGTGACCCCCTTGGACGCTCCTCTGACCACATCACTTTGCTTGAAGCTCTACAGACTCTTCATCTGTTAAAGCAGGGTTTTCTAAGTTTTCCTGAAATGGAACCCTGTGTTCAAAGATAATAATCTTTGTTTGGAAACCCAAAAACTGCTTAGAGGATGGAGGAGGATACGGAGGGAACTGTGGGGAAGGGTTTGAAAACCACAGATCTATAGAACCATGTTCATTCTCCTCCCTGGACAGGCAAGGACCTCCATGATCTGATCCCTGCTCAGCCATCTCTGCTTCACACTCCACCTTCCCAGCAGCCTCAGGATGCACACAACTGCTGTTTTTTGCTTTTGTGCCTTTGCTTACACTGTTTTCTATGCCTGAAGTTCCCTCTCCCCGACTTTCCCACCTTTTGTCTTCACCTGCTGACACCCATTCTTTTAAGACCTGACTCGCTATTCCTATTCCCTCTTTCTCCCCTTTGCTGGGTTAGATAGCCAACCCTCCTGGTGCTCCCATATTGTCCCATGCGTGCCCCAGTCATTGCATTGGCCATACTATATATCTGTCTGTATCCCACATGAAATGCCAACTAGACCAGGACTCCCTTGAGATGATCAGATAAGATTAAACAATAGGTGTTGGACCTCCTTACCTGTTGGAGTATTTAACTGCATTTTTGCAAGAAGGAAGGAAAGTTTTTTGCTGGAGAGTTTCCTTTCTGAGATGTTATCTTTGAGGCTGTGCCTTATATATCCATATATTCCATGTTCCACCTCATCCCCCCGGGCCTCCTCCCGCACACATTGCCTAGCACATAGCAGGTACTTAAAAGCACATGTTGAATGCAGATCAACAGGAGGTGATGTGGCTCCGAAAGGTTACTTTAGGCAAAGATCAGAAATAGTTGTCTCATTGAAGAAGATAGCTGTGAGTAGTGGAGTGACATAGAGTTAGAGGCAAAGCATGTTTTAGCTGTAGTATGCAAATTATTAAAACTATTTGTCTTAGGAGAAGAAACTAAGATTGGATACAGCGCTTGGTGCTAGAAAAAGTGGACATGTAAAATCTGGGTCATGTTTTGGAAGTGGAAACGTGTCACTATACGAAATCCAACTTAAGATCATTCCTTTGGCTGACTATAAATCTTCCAAATTTGACTTTTTAATCATCTTAGACATTATTAAAACACTCTTCAGAGAATATGGGTTATGATGTTCAAGCACTGAAATAAGCATTTTTCTTTACAGACTCCTGAGAAGAGTTACTGGAAATCTCCAGTCTTTTCTAAAGCTACACCAAGAAAGTTCCCTCATACGCCACGAACTCCGTTGCGCACTCCTGAAAGGCTGCAAAAATCCCCTGCAGAAATGACCCCTGCCAAACAGGTCATTTTTAAGGAGTTCTTAAAAGACTCCTCACACGGCTGGCATTCGCCATCTCGACGAAAAGCCACTCCTCAGAAAGGACACTCCCTGGCAGAAAGTCACTCTCCTCTTGAAAAAATACCGAGAACTCCCCAAAGACAAGGTGGTCAGCCACCTAGATTTTTGCAGAATTCTGCTTGGCCACGTTTGGTGAATTCCAGTCCAGAAAGCACCTCCTGTCCGGCAGCCCTGGTTTCGTCAACTGCCCAGACCAGGAGTGAGTGTCTGACTCCCATCAAATACTCTCCTCGAATCCCTCTGAGGGCAGCAGCCTCGGGGGTCCAAAGACGAGCTGCCTTTGTAGGCACACCTCCAAGTCAGAAACGCCAACTCCTCCGTGGCTCCGGAGCGTCTCAGGCAGAGAAGCTGGCGCAGCCATGGAATGATGCTGTCAGAAACCCAGAGAAACCAGGGAACACAGCTCTGGCTTCTCCAAAGAAACCTGTTCCCTCTCCTTCATGTGGTATTTCCGAGAAGACTCCATTTGGGAATTTTTCTATAGAATCTCCTCCCTCTGGAGAACTGGATTGGCAAGAGGCCCAGAAATCACCCAGTGTAGCCACATCTCCCTCCTGTCCTGCTCCCTCGACTCCCTACAAAGCCTCACAGATAGCTAGATCTGACCTCCTACCGCCTCCACCCCCTTCTAAAATTGGGAAAAGGCATAAAAAGACTTCTAAAACAGAAAGAAACTTCCAGGAGGGCCAGCCTAACAGCTCTGCTGTTCTCAGAGTTGCCACAACTGACAACCCAGCTGCCATCACAGATGCTAGAAAGAACCAGAAGGAAGCGACCCTCTCTCCTCCATCTCCTCCTGAAAGACATAGTTACCCTGGGACTAGCTTTGGGAGTCACTGGCATACATCCTCTCCTTTGCTTATTGCAAGAGACTCGGAGTATCTCACTCTCCTGGATGAAGCTGCTGAGCACCATAGCAGTGATAACTTAAAAAGCAACGTTTCACCAGTGGAAGAAGGTGAGGGGTCAAGGATGGGTACTTATGAGAAGCCGTCTCTGTGTAACCCTGGGATTCCTCCCTCTTCTCCTTCCTCTGGGCCCAGCTCTCCCCTGACACCCTGCTACGACCTGCGCTGCACCGCAGACAGGAAGCAGCGCCAGGCTGCTGCCCAACTAGAGAATCTGCAGGCGTCAGCCTGGCCCTCCAGAGCCTCTGCCAGCCCACAGACCTATGAGGTTGAGCTGGAGATGCAAACTTCTGGCCTTCCCAAGCTTCGAATTAAAAAGATAGACCCCAGCTGTCTGTCAGAAGCCGAGCCCCTGCAAAGGGAGGAGAGCTCTCTGGGAGAGGAGAGCTGCCTCCCTGGTCTCAGCGTGCCCAGGGCCAGCAAGTCCTCAGGCAAACCCGAAGCCACCTACCTGTCGCCCCCCTGCCTTCGCCCCTCACACGGCACCCCCGGCAAGAGCAGGGGACAGACCTATATCTGCCAGTCCTGTACCCCCACCCGCTGCCCCTCTAGTACCCCCTCTCCATTTCAGACAGAAATCGGAGTTCCTTGGACACCATCCCCCAAGCACAGCGGGAAGACAACTCCTGACACAATTAAAGACTGGCCCCGCCGGAAGAGGGCAGTGGACTGCAGCCTCAGCTGCTCTGCTGGGAGGAGCGAGGGCAGTACAGACCTTCCTGGGGGAGTGTCGCTGCTGGAGCCGGAGGGGAAGGAGCGAGGCCTTGAACTCAGCATCACCAAGACCCCCATCTTGGGGGATTTTGAGCTCGAGGGGGTGTGTCAGCTGCCAGACCAGTCACCTCCCAGGGACAGTGAGCCTAAGGCTGAGGAAGCCTTCTCCTGGGGACAGTTTGGGTTGGGATCTCGGAAGAGACTCCTTTCTGCCAAGGAGGAGGCTGAGTGTCAAACCAAAAGAGTCTGTGACAAGCAGAGAGGAGACTCCCAAGTTGGTAAGAGTGAAGACAGGTCTCCAGGCACGGGTGTGCGACAGCTCCCCTCCACTGCAGGCGACGAGGTGTTTGTTTCAGGTGAGTTGGCTGCCGTGCAGCTCTGTCGGGTGTGTTGGTCAGGAGGCACTGCAGAGATGCCTACTGGGAAGGCTGGGGCTTCCTTGTGAGGGCTGCGGGCTGTGCTGACCGTGCTGTTGCTGCAGGTGCCACCCCGCCTCCCGGCTGTGCCGTGCGGAGCTGCCTCTCTGCCAGCGGTCTGCAGGCGCTGACCCACTCTCCACTGCTGTTCCACGGGAAGGCACCCTCCTCTCAGTGTAAAGACACCAGAGGTAATGTGTTGAAGGTCCTAGAGATGTTACCAGGATCAATCTTCTATCCTTTGGTTAGCTCTATCCCAAGCTAGCTTGGGGTTTTCAGGCACTTGCATCTTCCAGGAGTCGTAGGGACTGCCACAGTTTGGGATGGTTTTATCCCTGCAGTGTCATGTGCCTTTCCCAGAGAAATACCACTTTAGAACTTATGTGTATTTGAACCAAAAAACCCCTCGACATCCTACCAAATTACTTCAGCTTCTTGAAGACAGTGACAGAAACTGGCACACAATCACTTCCTGCTCGTCTGTGGTCGCTGGGATCTGAGGGGAAAGCAGCACGAGTGGTAGGTGGTGTGTGCAGAGCCAGCCATTTCCCCTCGGGGGTTATACCCCTGTGTTTCCATACATTCAGTCTGAGAACGGACTGGCTATTATAATCAGCCTTCAGACCCTAGGATTCCCCTCGACCCCACCTGGAAAGAACGGGATTCACCCTGTTAGCTGCACTGGTTAGAGAGGTTTCCTCCTTCTGCTAGAACTGCAGCGGGGTGCAGGAGGTGGGGCTTTTCAGTGGCTCTCTTCCCTCAAGACCATGATAGAAATCATGCAAAACAGCAAAACTGCCACAGATCTGAGACAAAAAGAACTGCATAGTATCAAACTGAAGTACCACAGGTATTCTGTGTTTTCACAATTACTTGTTGCTGTCAGCTCCATGCTGACAGTAAGGGCGGAGGGCCTTGAAAAAGTATAGGTAGTGTGTCTGTGGGATGAGAGAACCTACAAGCAATGCTGGGTTTTAAGTCCATCTTAACGTGTAACCCTCTGCAGTTGAAGCCCATTTTCTTTTGTTCTGTTCTCAGTTACTTCCTGTATGCTAAGTCTTTCTGCCTTTTTCTAGATGAGGATGTGGATGTATTCTCCCCCACGGCAGAAGACTCTCCTTTCAGCCGAGCATTCTCCAGGAGACGTCCCATCAGCAGAACTTACACACGGAAGAAGCTGATTAGCTAGTTAGGATGGAACTGGTTGGGGGACTTATAACTACAAACACTACTGAGCTTGCCCAGAGCTACTGCACTTCTTAACAGAAGTGTTCTGACAGCAGTTTTCTCTGGACGTACAAGGAATTCCAGACATGTATCTTAAAAGAATTCTTAGTAATGTACCCAGAAACTCGGTTCATTTGAGCCAGGGCCCTACTGGTCTGCTTATCATATGTAACCCTCAGTTTGCTGCACAGAAACAGGAATAACCAAGGCTTAATGGAACTTAGGAAATTTAAAACATGAAGATGAGGTCAGCCAGGTCCCCATGGGCATAAAGAAACTGGGGCCTGGTCCCAAGCCTCCTTTACCATGATCGGCTTTCAGATTCCCACGTGAATGCCTTCAACTTTTCAAATCCCCCTTGTGGAGTCTGTCCACCTCCAAGCCCAGCCCTAACCCACAATGCCTGCCCTGCCTTAGCAAGGTGGTATAGCTGGTGGTGTAACTCAGAGGCAGCCTGGGAGTCAGGAACCAGACAAGGACCTGTTAAGATCAGGATCCCATTCCACCCCACCCCAGCTGTGACCATGGCAAGTTCAGACCACTCTGCTTCACTTACGAAATGGGAGAAGGACCCCTACACATCGGTCCCTCACAGAGCTGCTACAGGCCAGGAGCCCAAGACAGAGGCAGTGCCTGGAGATGGAAGCAGCATCCACCAAACAGAAGACTGGCATGGGGGGCAGAATAAATCTTTTGCATTCCCTGTGTAACAATAAAATCATCTCTAGCTACTTGGCATTCAGTGCATTTCTGTATAACATTCCAGCCTGAGGTTAAATGTGACCATGGTCCAGCTCTAGTGGTTTCTGGAGCAGCCACATCTCAAGGTCTGCCCTGAGAGTCGGCTAGTCCCTGGCACAGTTCCCACCATCACAGGGAGACTCACCTGAGTCGTGGATATGCCCAGAGCACCCAGTGGACCAGTTTGCTGTCAAGTCTTGGCCAGGAGCTTCGCTAACAGCTGATTCAACGGTCTCATGGTCTCTGAAAAACTTTCAAGCCTGTTGTTCTGTTCCCAAACCTGTCTTACTATGATCTTGTAAATCAAACAGTGAAAACTCCCATTTCTCCCTCCAGAGATTACTGTCATTTATTTTAAAATGGTTTTCGAAAATCTTTATACTACTAAGCTTTTCAGTCCCCCCCCCAATATACATAAGACCATTTAAACCACAACCCTGTGGCTTGTGACTGTTCTGTGACAAGCCTTGGCTGAACTTCAGAACCAACAGCACACACATCAGCGTGAGACTAGAATCATCCTTCTGAAACTCAAGCCAAAAGGTGGCAGGAGAGAGACAAGATGGCAGAGTAGGACTTGAGCTCACCTCCTCTCACGAAAACACCAAAATCACAACTGACTGCTGAACAACCATCGACAAAAAAGACTTGAACCTACCAAACAAGATATTCTACACCCAAAGACCAAGAAGAAGCCACAACAAGACAGGAGGAGGGGCACATTAGTGATATAATAAATTCCCATACCTGTGGAGTTTCTCCCACATGAGTGAGAGTTCTGAGCCCCACGTCAGGCTCCCCAGCCTGGGGGTCTGGCATTGGGAGGAGAAGCCCCCAGAGCATTTGGCTTTGATGGCCAGCTAGACTTGAGTACAGGAGCTCCACAGGACTGGGGGAAAGAGGGACTCCATTCTTAGCACACAAAATGTTCACAAGCACTGGGGCCCAGGACAAAGCAGTAACTCCATTACAGCTTGGACCAGACCTACCTGTGGATCTTAGAGGATCTCCTGGGGAGGTGGGGGTCAGCTGTGGCCCATTGTGGGGACACTAGTGGTGGATGCCCCAGGCAACACTCATTGGTGTGAGCTCTCCCAGAGGTTGCCATTTGGCCATCAAGACCTGGCCCTGCCCAACAGCTTGCAGGCTCCAGTGCTGGGATGCCTCAGGCCAAACAACCAATAGGGTGGGAACACAGCCCCACTCATCAGCAAACAGGCTGCCTAAAGTCATCCAGAGCCAACAGCCTATAAACACCCTTTGACATGGCTCTGCCCACCTGAGGGACAAGACCCAGCTCCACTCACCAGTGGGCAGGCACCAGTCCCTCCCACCAGGAAGCCTGCACAAGACTCTTAGACCAACCTCACCCACCAGCAGGTAGGTACCAGTACCAAGTATTAAAATCCTGCAGCCTGAGAAATGGAGACCACAGACAAAGTTAGACAAAATGAGACGGCACAGAAATATGTTCCAGACAAAGGAAAAAGATGAAACCACAGAAGAACAACTAAGTGAAGTGGAGACAGGCAATCACCCTGAAAAAGAATTCCGAGTAACGATAGTAAAGATAACAAGATCTCAGAAAAAGAATGGAGGCACAATACTGAAAGGATACAAGAAATGTTTAATAAAGAGCTAGAAACTTTAAAAAACAGAGATGAACAATAACTGAAACGAAAAATACACTAGAAGGAATCGATAACAGAATGAGACAGAAGAACGAATAAGTGAGCTGGAAGACAGATTAGTGGAAATTACTGCTGTGAAAGAGAATAAAGAAAGAAGAATGAAAAGAAACGAGGACAGTCTCAGAGCCTGGGACAACATTAAATGCACCAACATTTGCATTATAGTGGTCCCAGAAGGAGAAGAGAAAAGGGGTCTGAGAAAATATTTGCAGAGATAATAGCCGAAAACTTCCCTAACATGGGAAAGGAAGCACTCAAGTCCAGGAAGCACAGAGAGTCCCATACAGGATAAACCCAAGCAGGAACACGGTGAGACACATATTAATCAAACTGACATAAATGAAAAACAGAGAAAATATTAAAAGCAACCAAGCAGGAACACGCTGAGACACATATTAATCAAACTGACATAAATGAAAAACAGAAAATATTAAAAGCAACAAGAGAAAAGCAACAAATAACATGCAAGGGAGTTTCAGCTGATTTTTCAGCAGAAACTCTGCAGGCCACAAGGAAGTGGCATAATTTATTTAAAGTGATGAAAGGGAGAAACCTACAACCAAGAATACTCTAACTCTACCCAGCAAGGCTCTCGTTCAGATTTGACGGAGAAATGAAAAGCTTTACAGACAAGCAAAAGCTAACAGAATTCAGCACCACCAAACCAGCTTTACAACAAATGCTAAAGGAACTTACTGAGGCAGAAAAGAAGGCCACAACTAGAAACAAGAAAATTACAAATGGGAAAGCTCACCAGTAAAGACAAATATACTGAAAAGGTAGAAAATCATCCACACACAAATATGATATCAAAACCATCATTGTGAGGAGAATATAAATGCAGGATATTGGAAAAGCATTTGAAATTAAGAGACCAGCAACTAAAAACAATCTTGTATATATATAGACCGCTATATCAAAACCTCACAGTAACTGCAAACCAAAAATCTACAATAGATACACAGACAAAAAGAAAAAGCAATCCAAACACAACACTAAAGATAGTCATCAAATCACAAGAGAAGAGAACAAAAGAGGAAGGGAAGAAAAAAGACCTACAAAAACAAATCCAAAACATGATGGCAATAAGAACATACATATTGATAATTTCCTTAAATGTAAATGGATTAAATGAGCCAACCAAAAGGCACAGACTGGCTGAATGGATACAAAAACAAGACCCATATATATGCTGTCTACAAGAGACCCACTTCAGATCTAGGGACAGGTAAAGACTGAAAGTGAGGGGATGGAAAAAGGTATTCCATACAAATGGAAATCAAAAGAAAGCTGGAGTAGCAATACTCAGACAAAATAGACTTTAAAATAAATACTGTTACAAGAGACAAAGAAGGACACTACATAATGATCAAGGGATCAATCCAAGAAGATATAACAATTATAAATATATATGCCTACAAAATAGGAGCACCTCAACATATAAGGCAAATGCCAACAGCCATAAAAGGAGGAACTGACATTAACACAATAATAGTGGGGGACTTTAACACACCATTTACATCAATGGACATTATCACCCAGACAGAAAATTAGTAAGGAAACAGGCCTTAAAGGACACATTAGACCTGATGGGCTTAATTGATATTTACAGAACATTCCATCTGGAAGCAGCAGAATACACATTCTTCTCAAGTATGCATGGAACATTCTCCAGGATAGATCATATGCTGGGCCACAAAGCAAGCCTCCATAAATTTAAGAAAATTGAAATCGCATCAAGCATCTTCTCCAACCACAACACTATGAGATTAGAAATCAATTACAGGAAAAAAAAAAAACCTGTAGAAAAGTGCAAACATATGGAGCTAAACAATATGTTACTAAACGACCAATGGATCACTGAAGAAATCAAAGAGGAAATCAAAAAATACTTAGAGACAAATGACAACAAAAACACAATGATCCAAAACCTATGGGGCACAGCAAAAGCAGTTCTAAAAGGGAAGTTTATAGCAATGCTATCTTACCTCAGGAAACAAAAAATTCTCAAACAACCCAACCTTATACCTAAAGCAACTAGAGAAAGAAGAACAAGTAAAACCCAAAGTTAGTAAAAGGAAAGAAATCCTCACAATCAGAGCAGAAATAAATGAAATAGAAACAAAGAAAACAATAGAAAAGATCAATAAAACTAAAAGTTCATTCTTTGAAAAGACAGGCAAAATTGATAAAACTTTAGCCAGACTCATCAGAAAAAAAAGGGAGAGGGTTCAAATCAATAAAATTAGAACCGAAAAAGAAGTTACAACTGACACCACTGAAATACAAAGGACCATAAGAGACTACTACAAGCAACTATATGCCAATTAAATGGACACTCTAGAAGAAATGGACAACTTCTTAGAAAGGTACAACCTTCTAAGACTGAACCAGGAATAAATAGAAAATATAAACAGACCAGTCACAAGTACTGAAATTGAAACTGTGATTTAAAAACTTCCAACAAACAGAAGTCCAGGACCAGATGGTTTCACAGGTGAATTCTATCAAACATTTAAAGAAGAGTTAACACCTATCCTTCTGAAACTATTCCAAAAAATTGCAGAGGAAGGAACACTCCCAAACTCATTCTATATGGCCACCATCACCCTGATACCAAAACCAGACAAAGATACCACAAAAAAAGAAAATTACAGGCCAATATCACTGATGATAAAAAAATCCTCAACAAAATACTAGCAAACAGAATCCAACAATACATTAAAAGGATCATACACCATTATCAAGTAAGATATATACCAGGGATGCAAGGACGTTTCCATATCTGCAAATCACTCAGTGTGATACACCACATGAACAAACTGAAGAATAAAACCCATATGATCATCTCAGTAGATGCAGAAAAAGCTTTTGACAAAATTCAACACCCATTTATGATAAAAAAAAAAAAACTCTCCAGAAAGTGGGCCTAGAGGGAACTTATCCCAACATAATAAAGAATTAAAATATGACATATGACAGACACACAGCTAACATCATTCTCAATGGTGAAAAGCTGAAAGCATTTCTACTAAGATCAGGAACAAGACAAGGATGTCCACTCTTGCCACTTTTATTCAACATAGTTTTGGAAGTCCTAGCCTCAGCAATCAGAGAAAAAAAATAAAAGGAACCCAAATTGGAAAAGAAGTAAAACTGTCACTGTTTGCAGATGACATGATACTATACATAGAAAATCCTAAAGATACTGCCAGAAAACTACTAGAGCTCATCAATGAATTCAGTAAGGTTGCAGGATACAAAATTAATGCACAGAAATCTCTTGTATTCCTATATATTAACAATGAAAGATCAGAAAAAGAAATTAAGGAAACAATTCCATTCACCATTGCAAAAAAAAGAATAAAATACCCAGGAATAAACCTACCTAAGGAGGCAAAAGACCTGTACTCTGAAAACTATAAGATGCTGATGAAAGAAACTGAAGATGACACAAACAGTTGGAAAGATATACCATGTTCTTGGATTGGAAGAATCAACACTGTCAAAATGACTATACTACCCAAGGCAATCTACAGATTCAGTGCAATCCCTATCAAATTACCTATGGCATTTTTCAAAGAACTAGAACAAAATTTTTTTTTAATTTGTATGGAAACACAAAAGACCCCAAATAGCCATAGCAATCCTGAGAAAGAAAAACAGAGATGGAGGAATCAGGCACTTTGACTTCAGACTATACTACAAAGCTACAGTAATCAAAACAGTATGGTCCTAGCACAAAAACAGACACATACATCAATGGAACAGAATAGAAAACCCCAAAATAAACCCATGCACCTATGGTCAATTAATCTACAACAAATGAGGAAAGGACATACAATGTAGAAAAGACAGTCTCTTCAATAAGTGGTGCTGGGAAAACTGGACAGATACACACATTAATAAAAGAATGAAACCAGAACATTCTCTAACACCATACACAAAAATAAACTCAAAATGGATTAAAGACCTAAATGTAAGACTGGATACTATAAAACTCTTAGAGGAAAACATAGGCAGAACACTCTTTGACATAAGTCACAGCAATATCTTTTTGGATCCACCTCCCAGAGTAATGAAAATAAAAATCAACAAATGGGACCTAATTAAACTTAAAAGCTTTTGCACAGCAAAGGAAACCGTAAACAAAATGAAAAGACAGCCCACAGAATGGGAGAAAATATTTGCAAACAAAGTGACCACCAAGGGATTAATCTCCAAAATATACTAACAGCTCATGCAGCTCTATATAAAAAAAAACAAACAACCCAATCAAAAATGGGCAGAACAGCTAAATAGACATTTCTTCAAAGAAGATATACAGATGGCCAAAACACACATGAAAAGATGTTCAGAGAAATAAAAATCAAAACTACAATGAGGTATCACCTCACACCAGTCAGAATGCCATCATCAAAAAGTCTACAAACAATAAATGCTGGAGAGGGTGTGGAGAAAAGGGAACCCTCCTACAGTGTTGGTGGGAATATAAATTGACAAAACCATTATGGAGGTTCCTTAAACAACTAAAAATAGAGCTACCATATGATCCAGCAATCCCACTCCTAGGCATATATCCGGAGAAAACCATAATTTGAAAAGATACATGCACCACAATGTTCATTGCAGCACTATTTACAATAGCCAAGACATGGAAGCAACCTAAATGTCCATCAATAGAGGAATGGATAAAGACATGGTACATATATACAATGGAATATTACTCAGCCATAAAAAAATGAAATAATGCCACTTGCAGCAACATGGATGGGCCTAGAGATTATCATACTAAGTGAAGTAAGTCAGACAAAGACAAATATCATATGATATCACTTATATGTGGAATCTAAAAAAATGATACAAATGAACTTATTTACAAAACAGAAACAGACTCACAGACTTTGAAAACAAATTTACAGTTACCAAAGGAAAAAGGTAAGGGGAGGGATAAATTAGGAGTTTGGGATTAACATATACACGCTACTATATATAAAACATAGATAATCAACAAGGACCTACTATATAGCACAGGGAACTCGACTCAATAATCTGTAATAACCTATATGGGAAAAGAATCTGAAAAAGAATGGATATATGTATATGTATAACTGAGTCACTTTGCTGGACACCTGAAACTAACACAACACTGTAAATCACCTATACTCTAATATGAAATAAAAATTTTTTAAAAAGCCAGAAGGTAGCAATTGGGTATTGCAGCTTAAAGGAAATGAATGGTAGGAATCTGCATCTTTTTTAAACAGTTCTGGGCTGTGGCCCAAATTTGTTGACTCCAATTAGAAAAATCAGGACCTGATTTAGAGTTTGAGGTAAGGACTCCTTCCCAGAAGGGAGCATTGACATCACAACTTTCAGCAGGCTCCACATCTCCCTCCAAGCCCAGCTCTGCCCCAAGAGCCTACAGGGGGTTTTTTCTGACATCAATCATCCCTGGGCTGGTCCTTCGCAGTTCCCGCCGGGGCTTGGGGAAGGGCCCGAGGTTCCGGGGCAGACCCATCTCACCCACAGGTAGCATCCGCCCCACCAAGGGTTCAGCGGCCTCCCGCTGCCGTAGCTCCTCAGGGGAACCCTGCTCCTCGCTGCACAGGCTCGAGCGTTTCCATGTCAATGGTAACGGGGCATGTACCAAGTCCCGCATCTCCTCACGGGCGCGGGGCACACCCTCAGTGACGGGGGGCTGCCACAGAGGCTCAGGTGCCGGGTGGGGCTCGTCTTCACTTCCAGGGGCTTGTCTGTTCTCCGGGCACAGGGTCCTCTTCTCCCCACCTGTCACTGGGAATAACAACATCCTTGTCAGAAATGGAGTAGAAGCACCTTTCTGAAGTCCTAGCTTTCCAATGCCCCAGTGCAATAAGCAACATGTGAAATGACCCAAGAGCTGAATTTAGAGTGGTTTCTAAGCTTTCTCCAAAACAAAGAAAACCTGACGTCAGGGCAAAGCATTGGCCAGCTTGGTGACAGCACATAACAATTACCCCTGCTCTGGCCCGCAGCATTCAAACTACTGAGCTTCTGTTTCAGTTCCTGGTTGATCCACATGTGGCGGCCCAGCTCCTTCTCCAGAGCCTGAATTCTGGTCTCATACTGCCTCTTGCTGTCTGCTAACCCTTCACCAAGGTGGTCTGGAGGGAAAAGGCAGAAACAGGTGGCAAGGGGCTGTGGGCAGGCAGCAGTCACCACGGCCTTTGGGGCAGGCCTGGGCCTCACCTCGACTCTGCTGGAGGAGGAGCTGGATGTTCTGCTCATGCTCCTTCTGCTGCAGGGTCAGCTGGCGGTCCATCTCCAGGCGCTGCCGCTCTAGAGCCACCTCCAGCCAATAGACCAGCCTCTGCTGCTCCTCCAGCTGCATCTCCAGCTCCGAGAAGGCAATCTGCTGCTGGTGCTGCTCCTCTCGGAGTGTCACCACCTGTCCCAAGGCCCAGCCAGGCTCAGCCCCAGTGCCGGCTCCCTTCACCCAGGGGATCCTCAACCAGGGGCAGCAGGTATTTGGCGAACTAGCCACCAACATCATCAACCTTCTCCCACTGAGTTCCAGAAGGAGGAGTCAGGGGCTCGTGGGCCAGTGACCCACCTTGTCAAAGTACTTGCAGAGTAGGGCTCTGGTCTCCGAGGATGAGAGGTAGCTGAGCTTGGCCATGAGGTTCATCTCGCACTGGGACAGCAAGGAGGCCGAGGCCCGCAGCACCCGCTGGCGGCACGTGATGGCCTCGTTCTTGTACTCGATGGCAGCGTCCAGGGCCTCGATGGCCTCGTCCAGCTGGAACAGCGTCCGCTCCTCCTGCGGGGACATGGGACGTGTGGAGGTGGAGTGCTGGCTTCCTGCTCCACGGAACGCCCGCTCCCTGAACAGGTCCCGGGCAGGCTTGCAACAGTCACACGCAGCCATGACTCAGCCCGTACGTGTCCCCTCGTCCTAGCGCAGAGTCAGCACATGGAGAGAGGGGCCCCTGGCCACTACGGCAGGAACAGGGACACTTCCATCTCAGCCTCAGCCCGGGGGGGTACGGGAGGCTGGGGCTCGCCAAGAGGCTGCCCTCTGGAGCACATGGCCTCTGGCGTGACCTGCACTCGGGAGACCCTGCACTGAAGGGAAGGCGTGCTGGGACCACAGAGGCACCCAGGATCTGCTGAGGTCCGCTGCTCTTAACATGGGCTTTCTCTGCTGTCAGGAGGGCAAACCTGTGTGGCTGAGGTGTGCTGACATGGTCCCAACTCTCATCCCACGTTAGGGAGTTGAGAGGTGTGAGCACGTGATACATACACAAGGTCAACGTGCCGCAGGACGCGGAACGAGTCCAGAGTCCAGCTGGGCGGGACCGAGGGCAGCCAGGCCCTAGCCGTGTGTCCCAGACATGGGGGCTGGAGCGGTGGCGGGGAGGGCCAGTTCTGTGCGTTCTTGGTGGGCTAACACCCGGGAGGAACGCGTGCGTGTCCAAAAGCAGCAAGGCCCGCACCCAGCGTGCAGCAGGCAGCCAGGGCCAGCCTGCGGGGCGCACCTCAGGCGACAGCAGGCTGCCCTGCCTCAGCTTGCCGTCAATCTCCAGCCGCTGCTTCAGCAGCGCGTCCTTCTCCTGGCGCAGGGCGTCGATCTCCCCACGGATCTGCTGCTGGCTCTGGGCGCTGCCCTGCCGCAGCTGCCCGCTCTTCTCGGAGAGCTCCTTCTCCAGGTGCTCCAGCCGGCTGGACACACGCACAATGTCCTCGTTGAGGGCCTGTGGGTGGCACAGCTAGCGATTAGGGAAGAAGCAGGCCCCATCCTCCCCAGGGCGACAGGGATGGCCCAGCCCCACCACGGGATGCTAAGGAGTGCTGCTCCGCGGGAGGCCTGACTCTCAGCTCTGCATAAGCCGGGGAGTGGGCACCTATGGGACCCGAGCCTCTGAAGAGGGGCCCCCAGAGACGGCCTGGAAGGAGGATACAGACAAGTTGAGGAAAGGGCAGTCCTGACAAGGAGGGAACAACCCGGGCAGAAACAGAGCGGGATGGTGGTGGCCTGTTACGGCGATGACGTGACTCCAGCTTGCGATGGGAATTATGGGGAATCAGTGGCCAAATCCCAAAGGCCCTTCTGGGAACCTGATGTGGGAGGAAGTAAGGGCTCTAGTGGCCGAGGGAAGTTCCAGATAATCCAGCTGAATCCTCTTGGACTCCATGAGGGCAGAAGTGAGTCTGGAACCCTGTGGGAATCTAGCCTGAGCACCCGCTCCTGGAACAGGCTCTGGGCTTTGTGTGTGACATACGCCTTCTCTGATCCTCATGACCACACTGTGATTCCATCTGACAGAGGAGGAAGGTATGGCTCAGAAGCTTCCTGCTCAAGAGGAGGCAATGAAGCCTAGCAGAGCTGGGTGGGGCCAGGTTCGTCTGCCTCCAGTGCCAGTGAAAGCTCTTCCTCTCTGGCCATACCACCTCTCCATACCTGTGGTTCCCTGTTCTGCCTGCACAGTCCAGAGCAGGTGGTTAATGAGGTAAAATGAATTGTGGGATAGATACTTGGAGAGGTTCTTCTACCCACACAGCAGCACCTGCATCACAGACACTCTAAAGCCCTAGAATTCTTGAGAGATCCATAGGATATAGCCTGACCTGGCTGGAACTTACCTGGCAGGGACATCACCTAGAAGAACCGCACCTGTCTAGAACTCACCTAGCAGTGTTATCAACTGGAGAGATCTCACTTGGAAGGACCTCACCTGATGGAATCTCACCTGGCAGGACCTCACCTGGCAGAAACTCAACTGGCAGGCTCTCTCCTTGCTGGACTTCACCTGGCAGGGCCTCCCATGGCAGGGCCTCATCGGGTAGGGCCTCACCTGGCAGGACCTCACCTGGCTGGACCGCAGGCGCTTGCTCTCCAGCCCCGTCTTCTCCTGCATCAGGGCCTCCTTCTTGGCTAGGATGGCCTCCCGCTTGTGGAGCTCCTCCCCTAGCTCCTCCAGCGCCCGCCGCTGCTGTAGGACCTTCTCCATCTCCTGGTCCAGCCACTTCTTCTGCTCCTCAATCTTCTGAGGGACAGTAGAGGCGGGGAGGGAACTCAGCTCTCACCTCTGGCTGCGTGGGTGGTGCAGGCGGCCACCCGGGTCAGGTGGGGAGAATGGTGTACCCACTATCTGACCCCCCGGGGACTCTAGCAACTGGCCAGGCTGCCCAGCCAGGCTGTGGGTGCCCCTGGGGGTGCAGGCTCAGCCCAGGCCCCACCTGCTGCTGCTCCAGGCTGACAACAGAGCCGTTGCTGCCGCTGCGCCGCTTCCTCTGAAATGCCGCAATCTCTTCTGTCTTGATCTTCAGGATCTTTTGCTGCTGCTCGTGCTTCAGCTCCAGCTCCTGGGGATGTGCAGGGTGAGACGCTCAGTGGGCAGGGCCGTGAGTGGTACCCGCATCCTCCCAGAGCCTGTAATCCCCCAAGCCCAAAGGAGTGCCTACCCTGCTCCCAAGACAGCCCTGCACAGCAACCCCCAGCCTCGCCACCCCCAAGTCTCGCTGGGGACCCGCAAAGAGAAGCAAACATTTGCAAGACGCCAGTCCCCTTATATAATTCATCCTACTGAATTCTCACCCAAGCCCTGAGTTTCCCATAACTCTCCTCATTTTCAAGTAAAAAATCAAACTCAGGGAAGCCAAGTGAGCCGCTTTATAAGGTCACGTGGCTGTAAGTGCTCCCCCGGCTGTGTGCCCCGCCTGGCCTCCTGGCTGGGACACAGGCATCCCACCGCCCAAGCGCCCGACCTTGACACGGTGCTGCCGCTTGTTCATCTCTGTCTCTAGGCGCCGCTTCTGCTCTGTCTCCTCACGAAGCCGCCTTTGCAGCTGCCCCTGCTGCTGCCGCATGAGCTGCACATTCCTCTCCAGCTCCTGCAGCCGCTTCTCGCTCTGGGCCGACAGCGACACCAGCCGCTCTGTCGCCTGCTTCTTCTCCTTCAGCACCTGGGACCAACACAGCCTCTGCTGCGCCACGCGTGGGGGCTGCCGAGAGCCTGGCATGGTGCCGGGCACTCAACAAGGGCAGGCAGGACAGAAGAACGGCGCATAGAGGGACAGACAGAAGGGGAAACAGGCAGATGGATGACGGACTAATTAAAATATCAAAATTATAAGAATGTCAAGATACTACGACGCTTATTACGTACCAAGCGCTACATCAAGTGCTCTCAGTACACTAAATGATCCTAACAATCTGATGAAAAGGTTTTAAAGGTTTCCTACTTAACAGATTAGGAAACTGAGGCACAGAGAGGCTAGGAAACTTGACCAAAGACACATAGCTAGTAATGGCAGAGCTGGGATTCAAACCCAAGCAGTCAAGGCTCCAGAACCTGTGCTCTTAATCACTCTACTGTACGGTCTCTTGGACACCTGAACTGAGAAAAGAAGGAATGAATAATGGATGGACAGCTGCAAAGAAGAATGGATGGCGGGGTGGGTGGACAGATGATGGGATCATATAAAGGTAAAAAACAGGATGGACAGATAATGCAAGGGTCCATCAAGGGGAATAGAAAGACAAATGAATAGACACATAAATGGACAGTTAGTCATACCAACTGATAAAAGGACAATCGGATGGATGGATTAGATAGACACATGAACTGATGGGTGGACAGACAGAGGGATGATGGTTTGGAGAGGTGGGTAAATGGAGAACAGAGGGAGGGAGGCGGGGGGAGCTGCAGAAGGGAAGGCTGGTTTCTCCCGATGCCCACCCCTCACCCTCACTGGTCTCCTAGATGGTCTTCGGGCAGGCCCCACCTCCCTGCCTCTGCTGTGTTTAAAGCTGAGCCGACTCCCAGCACCGCCAGCTTCTATCTAATGCCAGCCTCACCCTGAGAGACCAGGAGGGTGTTAGTGCCACCAGACGGGGCTGGGGCACGAGGGCCTGAGCACCCACAGGTTCCACAGTGAGCTTGGGCTCCAGGGCTCACATGTCTTGATCCCAGGACCCCAGCCTGGGAGGTTGCAACCACCACCCCCAGGGTCCGGACAGGTCAGTACCTGCACTTGGCTCTGAGCGGCAGCAACCCTCTTGCGGAACTCCTGGAGCTGCGAACACTCGCTGGCGTCCTGGGGCTCCTTGCCCTCAAGCTCCCGCAGCTGCCTCTGGCCTTCACTCAGCTCAGTCCGCACCCGCTCTGCCTCCTGCTCCAGCTCCCGGATGCGCTGGCTGTGCTGGCGGTTCAGGGCCTGGGCCGCCTTCCCTGGAAGAAAAGGCGAGGGTCGTGTCAGCACAGCCCCTCTGCCTGAAGAGCATTGTAGATCGTTCCCCTGGGAGCTTTTACAGACCTCTGTCAGCCCTGGACACCTACATGGATTTTGCCACGACTCTGTACCCCTAGAACTGTGATTTACTTAATATTTTTCTTTAAATTGACACATTTTTTAAAATAGCCTTATCCATAGCAGTGACCCAGGGAAAATATGGGTTTACTTGTTTTACTTTTAACTAACACATGCTAAAGTAAATATGTAACTTGAGCCTGCATGCAACTAAGCCTCTAGAACTAACTTCCATTTGTAGGAAATATGGAGGACAGAGGGACAAGCTAAATGACACCACAGGAAGCTAACAGACAAAACCCAGAACATTTGGAGTTTGGAACATTCTATAGGATGACTGTGTAAAGGTGAGAGAAGGGAGATTTCAGAGAACTAACGTGCAAATATAATGTGTGGACAAGCCCGGAGCTGCACACAGACACTGCTGAAGAGCTGCTTCTGCTCTGGGCATTGAGAGGGCATTCTGTTAGATGTGCTAATGGCATTTTGGTTAAAACGTTGAAAAAGAGGCATACTGAAAGGTGTAGGGATGAAATGACATGCTGTCCTGAATTTGCTTCAAAATATTTCAGCAAAGAAAAAAGGGAGAGATAAAACAAATGTGAGCAAAGCTTGAAAATGCTAAATCTGGTGATAGGGACTCTCATATGTCTAGTTGAAATTGTTCCCAGTGCATTTTGGAATAAATAAAATTATAACTATTAAAATTAAAAAGCTCAACTAGTCACCACCGAAAATCATCCCCTGCTCGTTCACCAGTATCACCAGTAGTAGACGTAGATGATTTGGGGATGCTGTTTGCTCCCAAGGACCAGGAGATTCTGTGCCCAGTGCAGTGCCTGACACACAGCAATTGATTAATAATATTGGGTTGGC